>NC_084817.1:3070216-3373390 GCF_963583255.1 Pyrus communis
TTAACTACGTCCTTCGGTCGAATGCGGGGCGTGCCAACTTGTCGGCCGAGCTTGGCCGAGGAGTAAAATTTGTTGATGTAGCTTGGAGCGCGTCGTTGACTTCTCTATCTTGCGATTGCGACCGAGGAAGGAACACTCTCGGTCTCTGGGTTCTACAGCCTGAAGACAAGGCTGCTAATTCTGCGGAGTTCACAAATCGTCGGAGCCCGATTCGGTCACTGTGATTATATTCGTAAGAGTATAAGCACGTCGAATCGAGACCAAACTATATGGGCACAGGTACTCGAACGTGATGTATGTCTTGATGGTGAACGTAGTTCGGCCGTCGGAATGCCGAACCCTGAAACTTACTTGCGAGTATCCAATCATAAAACCACTCGGCGTCCAGCACGCCGAGCAATGCAATTCGTAACACCTGACTATGCCGAGAAGGCTAGCAAGGTGACCTCTGCCAACAAAGGTTCGAAAACCCTTCTCGACCGAGACTTAGATAGATAACCGGTCGACCTCGACGCAGTGCTATTTATCCAAATTGAAGGTGCTTCTTGGTCGGCTGATTCTGTGGCAGCAGTGCTATTTATCCAAACTGAAGGTGCTCGCCGGGTGCTTCCACAGTGTTGTTTATCCAAACTGAAGGTGTGTCGGCAGGGAAAGAAAAGGAAAAATCTCAAGGTGTTTGAGAGGTTTTGCGCAGGGCAATTGTATGCTGATTTGAAGGTCCTTTTCTGTTGCATGATTTCTTGTATTTATAGTGCCCCATTCCTTGAAACCAATTCTGATTTGGATTGGGAGTCCTTGTCCCATTTCGCCTCTAACTCGAACAAACCTATTCATACTGGGATTCTGAATTTTCCTTCTTTTCGGGACTCCATTCCTTGCCGGTCGAGAATCCTGGTCGCACTAGGACTTCCTCGACCTTTCCTATTCATCCGGACTACTTAGGATAGGATTTGGCCGATCCTGCCAGCTGGCCCGGGATTTATCATTCGGCCCATAGTATTTACCATCACCTTGGGCCGAGCACATCCTGCTGCTCGGCCCAGCAATAATATTTTGGGCCCAAACAGTAATATTAAAAAAAAAAAACAAAATGCCCTTATTAAGAAAAATTGTTTCATCATCATTGTCACATATTCTTTTTTAAAATTTTAAAAACTAATCACACTTCTTAATAAAAAAACAAAAAAAAAAAATTATTCACACACACACAATGTGTGCTCATCTGCTAGTTTATATAAACAAAACAAAAATACAAGGGCTGCCTCCGCGACCACCAAACACCTCTGGAGCTCCTTCCCTTGTTCCAGACTTGGGGTAACTCTTTTGGCAATCACAGAACTCTCTCTCTCCCTCTCTCTCTCACTCACTCATACAGTACATACATCACAGGTAAAAAAGCACCAAACTTTTCACCATCTGGTCAAACCTTTGATTTGAATGCATATGATTCTAGCCTTCTTCGGTGTGTCAGTATCGCATACTTTTTTCTCCGGGTTCCCGAATGTATGGCTGCCCTATCTTATCATTAATAATTTTGGATAGGGACATTGTCAATATGCTTCCAACTCTTTTTGCTCATTTTTCCTTTGTTGGGTTTAACGAATTTTCCACAAATGTGGCAAACTGGTTGTAGATTTCATGAGATTTTTTGCAGTGCAGCCAAGATGCCGCTACGTGGTGGTACGATTCTACTAAAACTATAATACGTGTATTCGTTTTTCATTAATATAAGCATATCAATCTTGTCGCCAGCCAATATTATAACACATGGAGTAATTACGAGCGTTTTGGGTAACACATAAAAATTTCTCGCAGTTTATTCTATTGAAATTCTAATGAGTGTGCCAGTGTAGCCAATTGGGTTTTGACAAATTTAACACTTTCACTAGAAGAAATAGTGTCAACTATGTGTTGTGCCATATGCCAGTGTTGATTGGAGGAGGAAAAAATGAGTTGCCAAACGGCGGCACGAGATAATGATCGGTCGAGGACATATTGGACATCATCGATGGAACGGTTTTTAGAGACTGGAAACTTCGTAACCATGGCCGAAGCCAAACATTACCAATAGTCAGACGAAGATGACAAGTACATCAAAATAAACACTCGAAGAAAGGGGAACAAACGTAAGACGCCGCTACATCTAGCAGACTAGCACAATCGTCACCCCTTCCTCCAAATACAAGCAGGCCTGGACCGAAACGCTCAGCGTGTTTAATGCACAATTTGGCTCTCGTTATGACAAAGATGTTTTGAAAAGCCGGTATACGACTTTGTGGAAGCAGTTCAATGATGTGAAGAGTATTCTTGGTCAGAACGGATTTTCTTGGGACGAAAGTCGTCAGATGGTGGTTGCCTATGAATACGTATGGAATGCTTACATATAAAGGTGCAGTTCTTTCCCGACTCTTGGTTATTTGTAAAACTCTGTTTTGTTCTGTAACTGTGAGATAATATTGTTGAACTTTTATGTGCAAATGGAAGCGCATTCTAACAAAATACTAAATATCAACGTCGTAGGCAAAACTGAATAAACAAATAATCTCAAAAATATGAACACAAAAGATTTAAAGTGGTTTGGCGTAAAGCCTATGTCCACGGGTGAAGCACGGCGAGGAGTTTCACTAAACAAATGGAGATTACAAAAGAGTGTTTAAACTCTTACAATCCAAATCTCACAAATTACTAACCCTAACCCAAACAAGTAGAGAACCCAAAACAAACGGAGTGATTCTCCAAATTGCTCTCCAACTCACAAACTGAACCAGTGTTGAATTTCAACGATTTATGCCTTATTTATGGGTATACAACTGCTGATGGAAGACACAGTCGATCAAGCCATGACGAGGACTTTGTGATGTAGTTCAAGGAGAAACCACGGGTTTGTATCCTTTCCTTGTCATGAACCTAAGACCAAGGTTTGCTTTGTTGATGGAATGTAGAAGACTAGTGTCTGGAGGTTAGTGTTTGGAAGTGTGCTGTTCTCGTGCTTGGTGAGCCGATCAGGAAGCGTATAGAACTCATTCTTTTATATCTTGAGAAGAAGTTCTTGATCAATCTTCAAAATGCTAGACATTGTTGCAAGTACGTGATCTGCTTAATGTTAGTCATAAGATAAGCAAAACATATATCGATGGCCTAATCATCCGAATTTTGTAACATGACTGTCTTAATATAATGAGATGTCAACTTAATCATTCCTCAATATGTAGGTGATGGAATGGGCAGCCTTGCTCCTTCAAGTAGCGAGCGTCGAAGGACAGAATGGTCACTAGAAATGGATCGGTAACTCGTTGACATTATGCTGGAACAAGTAGTAATTGGCGATAAGACTGATGATAATACATTCAACAAAGAATCCTGGACAGTTGTGCTTGCCAAATTTAGTGAAGATTTGGACCTCAACATAGCTTACGGGTATTAAGGCATCGATACAAGAAATTGTTGAAGTACTATAGTGACACAACAATTTTGCTAAGACAAAAGGGCTTTTCCTTGGTTGCAACGCAACATATGACTGTAGCTGATGATGATGTTGGGATGCATATACAAAGGTAGACTGTCATGACAGTTTCATCATTCATTTATATACTCTTGGTAGATTTTGTTTTCTATTTCTTTTCGTTATCTACGACTGATTGATGTATAATTACAATAGGTACATTCTCATGCACGGACATATAAAGTTGACTGCCTTCTCTGAAGCATTTAGATAACTTTGTTGCGGAAATTCAACAGGAACTTGTGTGTTTGTATCCTTTTTCTGAAGATATCAAATGTTGGGTTTCTATGAACGGATATATACTGTTAGTCATCAGCTTTATGTTACGAGGATATCAATCTGTTTCATCGCTACAAGGCATGCACGATGATGACGAAGGTGAATCGTTAAACTAATGACAGAAGAAACTGTCTAGCTCATTGTTTTTAATGTAGGTTTAAGAGTGACATGAGACATTTTTGTAATGTTTAATGATAAATTTGAGATCTGAACATGACAAAAAATTCGTAACAATGCATAAAAATAAATCATAATAATCTCCACAGGAAATGAACGTGTCGATGTTCTTTTGCACGGATGACAGACCAATGTTAGAGAAAGGGCAGCTGGATTGGATTGACCATACTTTCAACAAGTGTTAGACAAATAAGGAATATGATTGGAGTCCTTGTGTAATTGTATATAATATTATTATTGGAAGAATAAGCCGTCCTACAGCCGTCAAGCCGTCCTACCTTGTCCTACCTACACACTAGCCGTCCTACAGCCGTCAAGCCGTCCTACAGCCGTCCTACAGCCGTCAAGCCGTCCTACAGCCGTCCTATAGCCGTCAAGTCGTCCTACAGCCGTCAAGCCGTCCTACAGTCGTCAAGCCGTCCTACCTTGTCCTCTATAGCCGTCCTACCTACACACTAGGACGGCTACCTTGTCCTACCTACACACTTGTATCATGTATATATATCCTTGTAATCTTGTAGAGAAACACAATGAGAAAAAATTAAGCATTCTCTTCCATTTGCATTCTCTTCCATTTTTCCACATTCATGTATCAATAACAAATATAATTTTTAGCCTACATACCTTTTTCTACATGGTATCAGAGCAGGTTTATAACCCTAGCCCTAATTTTTTTTCGGCAGCTTTCTCTGCCGTTCCCATGGCTGACTCTTCTTCTTCCGATGGTGTTTTTTCCCTTCATCATTCCGACCACCCGAATCTTGTCCTTGTATCCAAGAAGTTGAATGGTGATAACTACACATCCTGGGCCCGTGGCATGCAGCTTTCCTTGAGTGCCAAGAATAAACTTGGTTTCATCACTGGCAATATCCAAGAACCTTCATCCTCCGACGACCCTGATGCTCACGCGGCTTGGCGTCGTTGCAATGACATGATTCTCTCTTGGCTTCTGCATTCCTTGGAACCTGACCTTCAAGAATCTGTGCTTTTTTCCACCTCTGTCCAAGCTGTATGGGATGATCTTCGCGAACGCTTCTCTCAGAGTAATGCTCCACGCATCTTCCAACTCAACCGGGAACTTGCTACAATTTCTCAAGGTTCTTCTTCTATCTCCGCCTATTTTACTCGCCTAAAAGCTCTCTGGGATGAGCTTGCTTCTTATAATGATGGCTGCACGTGCTCTTGCAACGCCAAACATGACCGTCAACAACTCATGCAATTTTTAATGGGCCTCAACGAATCATTTGCTGCTGTTCGTGACCAGATTCTTTTAATGAATCCCCTTCCCACTGTTCGTCAGGCCTGTTCCTCGGTGTCTCAAGCTGAAAAACAACGCTCCCTGGGCGTCCTCCGCTCTGTCGATCAACCTGCTGCCATGGCTGTTCGTGGCCCGTCCCGTCCCTCCTCTGCTCGTCCTCCCCTCCACTGCACCTACTGCAATTTTGATTATCATACCCGAGACACCTGCCATAAACTTCATGGCTATCCCGTTGGCCATCCCCTCCATGGCCAACCGTGGCGACCACCGCGCCGTGCCACTGCTTCCAGTTCTTCCCGCAGCCATGCACCTTCCAGTCCTCCCCGGCAGCCACGGTTTTCTGCTTCCCGGCCCCATAATTTCACCCAGGCCCATCACGTGCAAGGCACCCAGGCCCCCGCCTCCTCTTCTACTCCAGCGACCCACCAAGTGCACGGGGCCCAGCCCACTTTGCATGACTTGCAGCTTGCCATGCCTGACCTCTCTGCCGAGCAGCACTCCCGTGTTCTAGCTGCTCTACGTGACACCACCACCCCTCCTCAGGCCAATGCCGTGCTCACTACTGATTTTGCCCAAGGTTTGTTACCTGTCACCTCTCGTCATGGTCAATGGATTCTTGACAGTGGTGCTACGGATCATATTACTTCTTCCGCTTCATGTTTGGTTAATCGTTCTCCTTCACATTTGCCGCCTGTTTCTTTGCCTAGTGGTGCTTCCGCTCCCATTACTTTTACCGGCACTCTTCCTTTAAATTCATCAGTTACTTTGAAGGATGTTTTATGTGTCCCTAATTTCCGAGTGGACCTTTTATCGGTTGGTAAACTTACAGATGGATTATCGTGTTCCATAACCTTCTTTCCTTCTTGGTGTGTTTTGCAGGACTTGGTTTCGAAGGCGATGATTGGTGTGGGTAAGCGACGTGGCGATCTGTATTACCTTGTGGCCCTTACCTCTTCTCTCCCCACCCGTCAACCTCTCTGCAACATCATTACCATCCCCTCCTCCCTCTGGCATAGGCGTCTAGGTCACCCCTCCTCCACTCGTTTGCAAGCTTTAGCATCTAGCTCTCTTAATTGTACTTTTGATTCTAGTCATATTTGTGATGTTTGTCCGTTGGCAAAACAAACTCGTCAACCTTTTCTTTTGAGTTCAATTTCATCAACTTTCCCTTTTGCTTTAATTCATTGTGATATTTGGGGCCCGAATCGTCAATCTTCTCTTTCTGGTGCTCATTATTTCTTAACCATTGTGGATGATTTTTCTCGCTTTACGTGGGTCTTCCTCATGAAACATAAATCTGACACTCAACAATTAATTAAGGATTTTTTTGCTTATGTCACTACCCAATTCCGCACTACCATCCAATGCATTCGTACTGACAATGGTGGTGAATTTTTATCTCTTCGTAGTTTTTTCTCTGATCATGGGGTGCTTTTACAAACTTCTTGTGTTTATACCCCCCAACAAAATGGCGTTGTTGAAAGAAAACATCGTCATCTTCTTGAAACCGCTCGCGCCCTTCGTTTTCAATCTCATCTTCCTATCAAGTTTTGGGGGGAATGTGTTCTCACCGCTACTTATCTCATCAATCGTCTCCCTACCCGTCTTCTCCATCATAAATCCCCATTTGAGGTTCTCTTTTCGAAAACCCCATCTTATGACCACTTCCGCGTCTTTGGTTGTCTGGCATATGCCACCTCTGTCACTCCCACCACCAAATTTTCCCCTCGGGCTCATCGTTGCATTTTTCTCGGTTATCCTCATGGACAAAAGGCCTATACCCTTTACGATCTCGACAATCACCGCATTTTCACTAGTCGAGACGTCATCTTTCACGAAACTACTTTCCCTTATGCCGTTTTTCACCCTCCTATCCCTTCCTCTTCGCCTACCTTACCCATCCCACCCCCTCTGGACTTTACATATAACCCACCCCTTCCTGCCCCAACGCCTCACCCTCCTCCACCTTCCTCCCCTTCCACGCCTCCCACAGATTCCCTTGCTGCCCCATTACCCGTTCCTCCCCTTCCCCGCACCTCTTCCCGTGCCCATAAACCTCCATCCTATTTAAAAGACTACGTTTGCTCGCAGGTGATTCTGCCATCCCACCCATCTTCGACTTCGCAACCCAGTTCTACACAAGGTACGCGATATCCACTTTGTAATTTTCTCTCTTATCACCGTTACTCTCCCAGGCATTTTTCTTACATTAACTCTGTCAGTCGGACTGTGGAGCCTTCCTCCTTTGCCGAGGCTGCCACTGACCCCAATTGGCAACGTGCTATGACTGAGGAGCTTCAAGCTTTACATGCTAATGGTACTTGGACTTTAACTTCCTTGCCCCCTGGCAAAATTCCCATTGGTTGTAAGTGGGTGTACAAACTCAAGCACAATTCTGACGGCTCTATTGACCGCTACAAAGCTCGTTTGGTTGCTAAAGGCTTCACTCAGGCTGAAGGTATTGATTATCATGACACTTTTTCTCCTACTGCTAAGATGATTACGGTGCGTTGTCTTCTTGCTCTTGCTGCTAGTCAGTCTTGGTCTCTTCATCAGCTTGATGTTAATAATGCTTTCTTACATGGTGACTTACATGAAGAAATCTATATGTCTCCTCCTCCTGGTCTTCGGCGACAGGGGGAGAATCTTGTGTGTCGCCTTCACAAGTCACTTTATGGTCTTAAGCAGGCTTCTCGCCAATGGTTTGCCAAATTCACTAGTGCCATCATTTCTGCCGGTTTTCAACAATCCAAAGCTGACTATTCATTGTTCACTAAAAAGTCTGGTATTTCTTTCACAGCTTTGCTCATTTATGTGGATGATATTGTGATTACAGGCAATGATGCTAGTGCCATTAATTCTCTGAAGTCTTTTCTCCGTGATCATTTTCGGATAAAAGACCTTGGTGATTTAAAATATTTTTTGGGTATTGAGGTTTCTCGTTCCAAACAAGGGATTTATATTTCTCAACGCAAGTATGCATTAGAGATTCTCAAGGACTATGGTTTTTTGGGAGCACGACCCATTGCTTTTCCTATGGATGACACAAAATTATCTGATAAAGGAGAACTTCTCAAGGATCCTGAAAAGTATCGACGATTAGTAGGTCGGTTAATATATCTCACTATCACTCGGCCGGATATCACCTATTCTGTGCATGTTCTAAGCCGTTTTATGCACGAGCCAAGGATATCTCATATGGATGCTGCGCTTCGTATTGTTCGTTATTTGAAGGCTACTCCAGGTCAAGGTTTATTATTTCGTTCTGACAACCAGACCAAGTTAACTGCGTTTTGTGATTCTGATTGGGCAGGTTGCCCTATCACTCGCCGTTCGACCACTGGGTATTGTGTATTCTTGGGCGGTTCTTTGATTTCTTGGCGGACAAAACGACAGAAAACCGTTTCGCTCTCTTCAGCAGAGGCAGAATATAGGGCCATGGCAGGTGCTTGTTGCGAGATAGTTTGGCTTCGTTTTTTGTTGAAGGATTTGAACATTCCTTTGGATGGTCCTTCCATTTTATTTTGTGATAATCAAGCAGCGTTACATATAGCTGCCAATCCTGTTTTTCATGAACGAACTCGTCACATTGAGATGGATTGTCACTTTATACGAGATAAAATTGTAGATGGCACAATAGAGACCAAGCATGTGGGTACGGCACAACAGTTGGCAGACTTGTTTACCAAACCTCTTGGGAAAGAAAAGTTTTCGGGTATGTTACGCAAGTTGGGAGTTCTTGACATCCACTCTCCAACTTGAGGGGGAGTGTTAGACAAATAAGGAATATGATTGGAGTCCTTGTGTAATTGTATATAATATTATTATTGGAAGAATAAGCCGTCCTACAGCCGTCAAGCCGTCCTACCTTGTCCTACCTACACACTAGCCGTCCTACAGCCGTCAAGCCGTCCTACAGCCGTCCTACAGCCGTCAAGCCGTCCTACAGCCGTCCTATAGCCGTCAAGTCGTCCTACAGCCGTCAAGCCGTCCTACAGTCGTCAAGCCGTCCTACCTTGTCCTCTATAGCCGTCCTACCTACACACTAGGACGGCTACCTTGTCCTACCTACACACTTGTATCATGTATATATATCCTTGTAATCTTGTAGAGAAACACAATGAGAAAAAATTAAGCATTCTCTTCCATTTGCATTCTCTTCCATTTTTCCACATTCATGTATCAATAACAAATATAATTTTTAGCCTACATACCTTTTTCTACAACAAGCAGACCTGGATAGACATTCTTTCAATGCAAAACTTTAAGAAAAAGTCACTTGACGAGATAGAGCGATACGAGACTCTTCCAATTATACCAAAACAACTTCCCTCAAGAAGAGGTGTATCCTTTCGAGCTTTCCACTCATTTGAGTTTCTTCCGTCTTTTTTGTGACTTATAATTAATTAATTATACTGTGATTTGCAAGTACGTAGTAACAAACAATGGTTCCTAATATGTAAGTCGCGAAGAAGTGTAACTTCTAACAATGCCAAAGGTGTTGAGTATGAATCTTACATTGCTAGGAGAAAAGATGTTACATGGCCTTATAAGTAAGTTTGGCTATTCCCCGTATTAACAATTGGTTTTTTGGTGGAACTTCAACTTTTTTCATGGTATCAGAGCCGATTGTCCTACGTGTGAAGCCAAAAGGCTACATGCGCTACATGTCACCCCATTGTGTTGTCCACTTGTTAGGCTTGAAAAATTGTCACAAGTGAGGGGATGTGTTGAGAATAAATCTAAAATTGATAGGAGGAGGAACATTGTGTGAGCTTATAAGTAAGTTGAGCTACTCCCCATACTGCCAATTGGTTTTATGGTGGAACCCCATCTTTCTTCATAAGAAGAAAGAAAATTTAAATATTTTAACCCCACTCTAACTAATACCAAGGTTTTTGTGGTAAAACTCCATACCTGACGGATTATGCAGGTGGTAATTATCAAGTTGGGACAGTATCGGTGTTGTTAGATGTGGGTCGTCGGCCTGTCTCTCTAATAAAGTTAACATGGTATCAAAGCCAGGAAGTGGGTCGCACTACCAAGTGATAGGGCGGGTCCCTTTTGGCCCGCACGATGATAGTGGGTCCCTTGGCCTAGTGTGCTAGGTGAGTGCCCTTGACTCCACGTGGTCGTCGATGTGTGGATCTCTCACGTGTAACCCACTAATTGGCTTCCACGTGAGAGAGCGTGTTGAATATCCCACATCAGCCAGAAAAAGAAAGAAAGAAAGAAAATTTAAACACCATAACCCACTCAAAACTAAAACTAAAGTCTTTGTAATAAACCTCACACCTGACAGATTTATGTAGGTAATAATTACCAAATTAAAGACAGTATCAGTGTTGTTGGAGATGGACCGTCCGCCTGTCTCTTTGACAAATTCAACAAATGGCACTGTCAATACATCGATATCCTCGAACCCCCCACAACACAACACCGCCGACTTATAGTATACGTCTCGTTCAAGATATAGAATCTCTCAAATGCACTTGAAGGGGCAGCAACATTTTTAGTAGATTTTTCCAAGGCTTGGATATAACTTTTAATACAGAACACAAATTCTAAGCCCTTTCTTATATATCTCCCAAGTTTCCTCGATTGTTTCTCGTGCAGAGTTTGGTGTACCTAGCTCTTAATAATTTGCAGAAAGTTACAATGCTTCTAAGCAGGAAGGTAACTTTTTGTCTTCATCACTACTTGAATAATTGCTACCTCTGTCACTTCATTTTCTTCGTTTATTTCTCTGTCGTAGCTCGTCCATGTTTTTCGAGTCCCCTTTCATCGAACCTTTCATTCACCATATATGAATACAGCGATGATACAAACATACTCTATGAAGGTGATGCCGTGCATGGCCCATACATGCTGGCTGGACTAAATGATCATCCTGAACTATTTTCCGTTGGACGATGCACATATACAGAACCTTTCCACCTATGGGACTCTACCACAGGGTCACTAGCAAGTTTTTCTACACATTTCAGTTTCACGATTCAATCTTATGGTCGCGAATTTGGCGATGGATTTGCCTTTTTCCTTGCTCCTGTTGGATTTTCAATTCCACCTAACTCTGCCGGCGGTGGTCTAGGATTATTCAACTCCACCACTTATTTTGCAGAATCCGAAAACAAAATTGTAACAGTTGAGTTTGACACTTACTCAAACTCACAGTGGGATCCACCGGGATCACACGTTGGGATCAATATAAATCAAATCTCCTCAGCTGTTAATACCAGTTGGAATCTAAGCAGCAATGATGGGAAAACAGCTTATGTATCGATATTATATGATGCTACATCGAAAAACCTCACTTTGATTTTTACATACCACCCGGACGGAATTATGGATCATTTGTTTCCTAGTCTTAGAAGAACAAAAAGAAGAAGGCATTCTTGATTGAGGTCGTTGTCTCTTCTTTCTTAGTATTTTTCGTACTGATGTTTGGTTTGGTCATATGTTGGGTTTTGGTGATGAGAAAACGAAGAAACAAGACTCAGCTTCACAAGAAGTACCCCAAATCAGTGTGCTCAATAAATTCGGATCTTGAGAGATTAGCCTTGCCAAAGCGATTTTCTTACCAAGAACTAGTTGCAGCCACCAATGGATTTGCAAATGACAGAAGGTTGGGTCGCAGGGGGTCAGGACAAGTTTATAAAGGAACCGTACAAGATCTAGGCTTCACGGTTGCTGTGAAGAGGATCTTCCCGGAATCTGAGCATTACGAGAAAGTCTTCATCAACGAAGTGAAGATAATATGCCGCTTAATGCATAGGAATCTGGTGCAGTTCATCGGATGGTGTCATGAGGAAGGCGAATGCTTACTTGTTTATGCATACATGCCTAACAGCAGCCTTGACACACACCTATTTGGCTCCAGGACAACATTGCAATGGAGTTTCAGGTATAAGATAGCTTTGGGCTTGGCAGCGGCTCTTCACTATCTACACGAAGATGCAGAACAGTGCGTTCTTCATAGGGATATCAAATCAGCTAATGTATTGTTAGACAATGATTTCAGCACTAAGCTTGGCGATTTTGGGATTGCAAAGCTCGTGGATCCCGGGTTCAAGACTCAGACAACAGGAGTGGTAGGGACTTTCGGATACATTGCCCCTGAATATGCAAACGGAGGGAGAGCCAGTAAGGAATCTGACATGTTTAGTTTTGGAGTTGTAGCCTTGGAACTTGCGTGTGGAAGGAGGACTTACCAGGACGGGGGATTTTACATGCCACTTGTGAGTTGGGTTTGCAACTCTACCTTGCAGGAAATCCTCTATGTGTAGCTGACGAGAGATTGGAAGTGAATTTTGATCAAAACGAAATGGAATGCTTGTTAGTTGTTGGATTATGGTGCACTCACCCCAACAGTGAGGGAAGGCCAAAAGCCGGACTAGTGATGAAGGTTCTTCAGCTCGAAGCACCAATTCCAGAACTTCCACTTGACATGCATGATCATCCATTGCTGCCTCAACACCAAATGATTCCTCATAAGGATCTTTAATTTCTAGTTTTGAAACTGTGAAGGAATAGATTTGTACATCGATCGACCAAACTACTTTGTACAATCATTGTGTTTTTTAGTTTTCATGCGAGTCTTTGACACAGTTGGGGTTAACAATTTTCTTTGTTCATGCAATATGTCTTTTTCATTTTGAGAAAAATGAATATAAAAGGTTAGATGAGTCGAGTTAAATGTAAAGTTTGGTCATCGGTCTACTATAGTAATCTTATTCTCTCAACCCGCATAAGCTGGCCAAAAATAACCGAGACCATTAATGCTTTTTGATAAAAGGGGGTTCCAACTTCCACCTTATTCGTTATTTCCACAAGAATGGGCATAAGCTAATTCTTGATAATTTTACTTTCTCTATACAACGATGGAGGGAATATTCTAATTTAAGGGGAAATAAGATTGGACAAAGTTGCACAATAAGCTAGCTATTATTAAGTATCAAATTAAATGTAAACATTATACATCTTATCATCTATGTGAGTCAAATCTGATCCATTTCACTCACAAGTAGTTTTACTCAAAGGAAATCCCATGGACCCAATTTTATTAAAAAAATCCCTTTTCATGGGTTAAGTTATTATGTTTTCTGATTTCTGACGGCCGATGCCTGCTATTATAATTTTGGATACGGACATTGTCACAGTAAATATCCCAAATTCGAATTCGGAATTTCACCTTCAATTACTGTGCTGCATTGTTAAAAAAAAACAAGGAAAAAATGAAGCTTTTAAGGTTTCCAGAGCTAAAGATTTCAGCTTTCAAGTTTTCGCTCATTTTTTCCTTGTTGGGTTTAATGAATTTTCCATAAATGTGGCAAATTGGTTGTAGATTCGTTACCGGTGTAGCCAAAATGCCGCTGTGTGGTGGTACAATTCCACTCAAATGATAACACGTATATCTGTTTTTTCATTAATTTACCCGTATCAATTTTGTCGCCCGCCTATATTATAACACGTGGACGTTGTGGAGTAATGACGAGTGTTTCAGGTAACGCTTCAAAAATTTCTCGCAGCTTATCCTGTTGAAATTCTACTGAATGTGCCAATGTAAGCAATTGGGTTTTGATAAATTTAACATTTTCATTAGAAGAAATGGTATAAACTGTGTTGTGCTATGTATGCCAGTGTTGATTGGAGAAGGAAAAATGGGTTGCCAAACGGCAGCAAGAGATAATGATCGGTCGAGGACATATTGGACAGCAACGATGGAACGCTAGTTTATTGATCTTATGTTGGAGCAAATGCGTAGAGGAGCTCGTGTTGGCCATACTTCTAACAACCAGGTCTGGACCGAAATGCTCAGCGTGTTTAATGCACAATTCGGCTCTCGTTGCGACAAAGATGTTTTGAAAAGCCGGTATACGACTTTGTGGAAGCTGTTCAATGACGTGAAGAGTCTTCTTGGTCAGGACGGGTTTTCTTGGGACGAAAGTCGTCAGATGGTGGTAGCTGATGAATACGTGTGGGATGCTTACAACGAGGTGCAGTTGTTTCCCTACTCTCGGTCATTTGTATAAGTATGTTCTGTTCTGTGAGTACGAAACAACATTGAATGCATGAAGGTTCATCCGGATGCACGGCCTTACAGAACTAAACGAGTGTTGAATTTCAACGATTTATGCTTCATGTATGGGTAGATACAGTCGATCAAGCCATGATGTAGACTTCGATGATGAAGTTCAAGGAGTAACCACGGGTTTGTATCGTTTCCTTGTCATGAACCTAAGACCAAGGTTTGCGTTGTTGTTGGAATGTACAATGTACGATAGATGTTTCAGTTTAAGAGACTAGTGTCGGGAGGTTAGTGTTTGGTAGTGTGCTGTTCTCGTGCTTGATGAGCTGATCCGGAAGCATATAGAACTCGTTCTTTTGTTTCTTGAGAGGAAGTTCTGAGTCAATCTTCAAAATGGTAGACATTGTTGTAAGTAGGTGATCTGCTTACCGTTAGTCATAAGATAAGCAAAACAAGTATCGATGGCCTGATCGTTATTTCTTTTTTTATATATAGCTTTTTACGTTGTTATATGACTGAGTTATAGACAGAGGATGGTCGTACTATGTTTTAGAAATGTAGTCTGTTCTGTCGCGTGAAATGTCTACTTCTTTTTCCTTTGATTTTGTTTCCGGTCCCTAAATCTTGCCAAGAATGAAGGATTACTTCAAGTCGATCTTTATTTCTGTACGGGAAGGAGAGGGGAGCCAGACTCCAACTGTCAGTGAGGACATATTGGACACCAATAATGGATCCTTACCTCCTTGAGTTGTTACAAGACCAGGTTTACGGCGGAAATAGACTAGGACAAACTTTCATAACTCAGGCTTGGGTAGACATGGTTGTATCTTTCAATGCATGATTCAAATCTCACCATGATAAAGATGTTTTGAAGAATCGGTTCAAACATGTCCGAAAGCAGTACAATGTCATCAAGATTCTTCTTGAGCACGACGGGTTTTCGTGGGATGAATAACAAGAAATGGTTGTAGCTGAGGATAGTGACTGGGATGGTTATACAAAGGTAAGCTTCTCCTTCTTGATTAACTCAAAAGTTTGTTAGTTTCCTGCTACTTAAATATAATGCATGCAGAACCATCCAGATGCTCGATCATATAGAGTTAAAACTATACCAGGCTACAACAAATTGTGTGTTATTTTCGAGAAGAAACTTATGATGGAAGATACAGTCGTTTGGCGTGCAATTCAGATCCATATGGTGAATTAGCAGATTTTGAGGACTGGTATGCTATCGTTACTTTCTCAAAAGACAATTTAGTTGATGTTTGTATCCTCGTGTAGATGGGGAGAAGAATGACATGCCCTACATGCCCGTTATTCCCTTGACGTTAGATTGGACACCGGCAATGGACCGCCATTTATTTTATCTTATGATAGACTAGTTGCATCGTGGGAACAAGGTTAATCACACATTCAGTGAGGAAGCATGGGCTCAAATGCTTGAATCATTTAATATGAAATTTGGACTTTAGGGTGACAAACACGCTCTAAAAGATCGATATGTATGCTTGGTGAAGCAGCATGACTACACCAGCAGTCTTCTCACTCAGTGGATTTATGTGGGATGAAACTCAACAAATGATAACCGCTGAGGATGACATTTGGGAAGCTTACATTAAGGTGTGTAACACTCTCCAGTTGTTTTTATCTTGATAACTTGTTTACGTGTAGAACGAACCGACCAAGTTGTTGTGTATGACATGTTTGCAGGAACCGACCAACTTGTTACAGCGATTTGAGCAAGATTGGCGTAAATAGAAAGTTCGACGTAGGCAGGGTGGAGGAATGGAAGCTGGCCCTATTGTGTTCGAATTAGAGATGAATGGAGCATCAGGAGATCTGCAATTGTTAGCCGAGGACATTGAAATATCCGATCAACAGAGAAAGCGGCCAACTGTGGCATCACCAAACACCGGACACTCCAAAAAAGCACAGAAAATGGGCAAGGATACGCAAAAGTCTCCAACGGAGATGGTAGGTCGGGTTGCGAAACTCGTAGACAATGAGGAGAAAAATAACTACACATCAATGGAAAAGGCAATCAATGCACATCAAGCTTCAGCAGATATGGATGATGATGCGTGTGGTCTATTAGAAAATGAGAGAAAAGCAGACATTCCTGGCCTTGGCTGGGGCGCTGCGGAAGAAGTGGTTACTGAGGAAGCTAAGCTCCGTCCGCAGTCCTAGCTTTTAGGGTTTTCAGTGTAACTGTTCCACATTCTGGTTTTTTTTTTTTTAGTCAAACAATAGATTTTGTTAGATTAGATGTTAGGTTAGCTACCGACTGGTTCAAACCTATGCCGTCATGTAAGAGTTCAACACTTTTCCACTACTCTGATAAAGGGCCACTGCCTGTTTCACATCCTGGTTAGGGTTCAGGTTTTTTGCACTGTAAGGTTACTTATTTTCTCTCAAAGCCTTGAGCATACTAGCAAATTCTTTCTCCGTTGATTCCATTCAAATGTAAAACCTCTGCAGTCGGAAAGCACCGAAAATTCAAGTCCACAAGCCGAAAACAAATCCGAGTCCGATAGCGGAATGACCATAAGCACCAAGAAATAGTACATCAATAGGAAACCAAAACGAAGCTTTGAACTCGAAGCTAAACAATCACATACATTTCAACTGTTGAGTTACAGAAAACTGCAATCGGACGCGGTAAATTTGAACTTCAGAAAAACAAAGGTAGGATTTTGATGGCTTCATTTGAGATTAACCACTCACTGCTGGTGGATTACCAAACCAGTACCAAAATGTGGCACTACAAAAAGCAATGAAGACGCGAAACCATTTTATAATTACCAACAAATATTGGTTAACAAGAACTAAATTCCTGTTACAGGATGTAACTAATCACTAGAAAACACAGAACATGTTCTGCAACACTTGGAACCCAAAGAATTCTTCTTCCATCAGACGCCTGCTTAACTACATCTTGGCCACGACATTGCTTCATCTAGAAACATTGTACCACGATTCCAAAACGACCCAAAGGACTCAAATTTTGGAAATTATCGATTAGATTCCCGACTCTTTTCAAGAGTTCTTCAGGATAGACTCATTTCATTCTTCTCCTCCTATCCCTGTCTCCTTCCCTGCTTCTATCTCTCTCATGGTCATCCCTGTCTCTACTTCCACTCTTCTCACGATCCAGGTCCCGGCCCCTCCCCCTATCAACTTCAAAATCACGAGGTCTGTCTCTGTTTCTATCCCGCTGCCTTTCCCGGTCTCTGTCTAAATCATGTTCCCTTTCCCGATCTCTGTTTGATGATCTTTGTAGTGGACTATCACCTTGGCTTCCACTGCGGTGCCGCTTTCTTGAAGCATCACGAGTATCGGCATCCCGTCTGTCCCTCTCTGAGGATGTTCTCTCTAAAGAATACAAAGGGGGGAAATTATGATACAAATCAAGCATTATTAAAATTTAGAAAGAAAAAAAAAGAAAAGAGAAACAGTGTTTCCAATAAATGTCACCATCCCAGTCCAACGTTGTACCCAAATTAATAACACCTGAAACAGTCTGAACGCATCTCAAGGCATATGTATTGAGTTATTAACTAAAGAACTTACTACTCCCAGAAGCATATCCACTGCAATCTGATAATCCATATTCTGATTCAAGCCGTTTCCGATGCATTAAAACCTTCCTCTCAATTTCTTCAAGATTTTTTATTCCCTGCTCCTCAAGAGATTCACGATATTCTATCAAAGCGACTTCCAAACGTCTCAACTTTTGTCTGCAGTAAAACAGTCAAGCAAAATATAAGTACAATTTCGTAAGGTTCCTAAAAGCATTCTTGCTAACAAATGAAACTAGACACACCTCTGCTCCTCACTAATTCCACTGTCAGGTTGTGCTTGAATGCTTGCATCAGTTGCAACCTCCATCTCATCAACTTTACTTGGACCATCACCAGCATTTTCACTTCCGGAAGATGAGTAGCTTAACCCAAGACCCCGAGCCTGCCTTTGTTCGTCGTCACTATCATCATCCTCTCGCGCCCATTTAGAAGCTGGTAGAATAGGGTCACTCTTTTCTTTCTTTGTAAAAGCTTTTAGTTCAGGCTGTGGAATGGGAAAGGTCTGGGCCAACGGTAGGGAACCCTTCCCTTGAGACTCTCTCTCATCCTCTACATAACGATTCCATCCAGACGTTTCCACTGGGTCTGGTTCAATATTCCTTTCTCTGCGGCTACTTGAATTTCTAGCTGAACTTGAATGCTTCTGAGCAAATTTCAAGTCATCATCTAATTCATAGCCCCTTTGTTTTTCTGCTTCTTCAAGACTAAGCAAACGTGCAACCATTGTTTCTCGACCACCAACAAGAGACAATCCATTATGTCTGCAGCGTCTTTCCAACTCAGCTAGGGGAAGACTCATTAACTCCCTCATAGCTGCTCCTTTGCCCATTGCCAAAGCAGCATCTTGATTGGTTTTAGTAGCATCACTTGTATCTTCGGAAGTGGTATTTTTGTCTATTTCAGGCGCATCACCACATATGGAGTGAAAGGGGACCACATGAGAGTTCCCAGACCGAAGAAAAGTAGCCCGTAATCCATTCACATAAGCATCTGAAAAAAGAAACCAGTCCGACCATACTTGCAATACTTTCAGAACTCTTTCCTGCAGATTTTCAAGTTAGTTCAACAAATGATAGAAAAAGAAAAGAAAAAGAAAATATATACAAATATATTTACTACAGCAGGATGAAACTATCATTATCGTACCTTAAGGGCCTCAGCAGTGATCCTTCCTGTTATGCTACGATACAAATCATTAAAGCTCTCCATTATGTCTGGTAATGAAGCTTCAAATTTGGTGCGATATGCAGATGCATTCTTTACCGGAGCACTGCTATTGTGAAGCACATCAGAGACAAGCATGAGTCTTGCTACTTTGGTTGGGATAGGGGTCTCCTTAAGAGTCAAAGATTCTGTAAGAACTTCAACTATCTGCAACACAAAACAATCTAAGAAATGTGTACACGCAGAACTAGTCCTTTCTTCCATTTCTTTTCTTTTGATACTCCCCACTGGTTAATACATCTCTGGTAATATCGTACAGTTGAATAAGAAACTGATAAGTGACTATTCTCAAAATTTACCTCCCCAGCTGCATCAGCATTGTCCAATGCAAACCCCATAGCATCCTTTATCTGACTCCTCTCTAACGTTAATGCACGTAACATATCTTCAAATTCATCCCTCTGTGAATCAGTAAGTGTTCTTTCTGGCTCTACACGCTGCAATATTAATGCAAAGAAAGTTGCACTATGAGAAAACATACAAAGTAAATTCATCCGGCAAGTGCATGTGACAAGACACTTACCCTGCTTCTTCCTGCAGCATATGTTGTACCGACCTCTTTCTCATGTTCTGGGCTTTTTGCTGTTGGCAGAGGTGGTGGAATCCATCTAGAGAAAAAAAAATAGATATACAGACAGATCAGTATTATGGTCCAATGCACCAACTTACTGCCAACACCTATGGTTTCAAAATAACTGAGTCACAGAAGGAGGTAAAGTAGGTTTGATTTACCTTCCACTACCAGTAATCATAATGAAAGGTTCTGTTCGCCACCTTTGTAGAGTATCACCCTGCATTCACAATATTAATGTAAATCTTCAGTCCTATAGATTACAGATATTTTATATGAAGAAGCTTCAAGAAGCAAAAGCTAAGATCACTCAGCAACCAAATGACAGACAAGCTTAAGTCTTTTTACCGAACTGCCTAGGAATCTAATGCATGTGCAATTGTGCATACACGTAGAACAAAGGATATACCTGAGCAAATGAATAGAGTCTCCAAACATAGTAGGTGTGCTCTTTTGAGCCAAGTTCAAACAAGAAGTTGAAAAGAGGATTCCCTCTACCTCTCTCCATAATAGCCTGTTCAAAGGCACATCCACCATCCAGAACATACAAAGCCATTGTATCAATCACATGGCGGAGGTGATCATCCACTGGTGGAACGACGGTTATATCAGGAACATTTGGAGTAAGAACCTATTCACCAAAAACACATCCAAAGATTGGCAAGATTGCAATATTGGACAAATAAAAATGGTGACTACAAAAGACCTAGGCAGCTTACCAGTTCAGAATTCTGACTAGGAACAGAAGTGACAGGTGGGCCTGATGAACCTGATGGACCAGACAAGATTACAGTCGAACCCTGTCAACAAAAAAGAATGTTAGCTTCAATAATCCATCTTAAGTGTTAAGTAATGCTGAAAATGTCAAATCCTTATTGCACAAATAATTAGCCAGAAAACTTCAAATTTTAGGAGAAATAAACAACAGGAAAAAAATTACAATGAAAATGAAACAAACCTCACTCCTGATGGCCATATGTCCTGGAGGGGGAGCAGGTAGAGCTTGTGATGGTAAAGCAACAGACTTGCCCCACCCAATCTTCAACTCATACTCATAAACCACCACTCCTGCATAACAAACTTTTTTGTTAATTACTTTCCCATCCTTCATTCCTCAGTAAATAAAAGTTTATAGGACGAGGAAATAACATTGACTAGCAATTTGTTGAACAAAGTCAATTTTATGAGATTAGTAGAAAATTTATAAACCAAGCAACATGAAATCCAAATAAGGAGATAACTCTATCTTCACAGAGAGAACTCAGATACATATTCAAAACATCTACCATGATTAAGCCTCAGGCTCTCAATTGTATGGTAACTGAAAATAACCAACCTTGCATTTCATCTTTCGCCGCCTGTCCATCAGCTCTGTTCATGAAAGCTACAAAGCCACAATTTCTTTGGCGCCTTCGCTCCTCTTCTGTCCTAGGCCACATTATTTTCACACTAGCAATAGGCCCAAATCTTCCAAAAGTTCGCAAAAGAAAATTTTCATCAACCTAGCCATATGAGAAACATATAATAACTTAGAGTGGCAAGTTCTTGGCATCATGCGTAAAAGAGTACTAAGTCAAAACAAACCCTCTGAAAAAAAAAAAATAATAAAATAATAAAATAATAAAAAATAAAAAATAAAGAAGAAGAAGAAGAAGAAGACCAAACCTTTGGCGAAAGATTTCCAACATATAGATTAGTAGTTTGTGGATCACCATCATCAAATGATCCAAGAAGCTTTCCACTTGGATCAAATTCATCAGGAAGTTCATCAAAGCGACTGGATGGCTGACAAGGTATGGCTTAATGAATATATGTTTTTATAAAGAAACAAGAAAACATATGATGCCAAGATAAAAGATCTGTATGACATAGAGATAACGTAAAGATGTAATGAAACACAAAACAGAAATTTTCATAGGAACCAACTAAATAATAACAGTAAACAAAAATAAAATGTAATTCAACAATGACAAAGTTTATTTGCATGTATTCATTAAATCAAAAACCTATTAATATAACCAGGCTCAAATGCTACAACAACAAGAAAAACATGCATTGAGAACTGGAAAAGTCATTTAACCAACTCATAACAAACCCATGCTAAAGTGAAGATATACCATCCAACTCACTAGGATTCCTAGAAAATTGAAAACCAGAATCAATTAGGGAAATACGTACTGTAGAATTCTCAATCTGCCGCCCATCATGCCAACTTTCACGCTCTTGATTTCGCCTCTCCCTCATCTCCTGCTCACGCTTCAACTCTTCCATAAAATGATCTATGTTTCGAGACTTTCCTTTTTCTTTCTCCCTCGGTCTCTCCTCCTCCCTCTGCAGTGTGTATGAAGAATATTTAGAATCGATACACAATTCAATTTGATAGTATTGATACTAAGTATAAACAAAAGCTATTACCTCTATCAGGGTACTAACCTTCTTCTCAGATTCTTTCCCCTTGGATGCCAAAGGTGGTGGTAAGAAAGATGGAACATACCTGCAGAAGATAATTTAATAGCAAATGTGCTTGTTATCGAAGCTCTTTTCCAGGAAAATGATTATTAAAATACATAGAATGAAGTATACCAACAACTACTCAACCATAGCTTATTCCTAACCAAGCCCCTTCGACAGCTACCTTAGAGGGGCTGTTTGATTACTCCATTCTCAAATACTTTTACGTTAAAATGACAAAAGTAAAATACAGTGCGGAAACATTTTGCCAAATGAGTTTTGAGACGTTCCCTTAGAAAGTAAGCTTACAACAAAAACAAAAACAAACAAATCAACGATCTACATCAGCTTTAGTTCAGAAATTATAAACATACACCATTGAAAACAACAATGGGCTACTGTTTCTCACTGCTTCTATAGAAAAGAAAAGTATATAAAAGCTCATCCAAGCCGGGCCAAAACTTCTGTTGTTTCGAAGAGATAATGCAGTAACTACAGGTGAGCACTAGCTTTTCTCACTTAAAACGAAGTATAAACGGTTTTGAAGCCTAACTTCTGGTTTTGCTATTGATTTGGACAACATTACACTGAAGCTCATGAAAGAAGCTATGTGACTACTGAATATGTCGCCAAACAGGTTCATATGACATTGAAAACAGAAAGAACACTGTAGATTTACACAGTTAAAATTTCCGCTGGACAGAACAACCATCTGACTCTGACACCAACACAGAGTGCAGAGCAACAGAACTGACAATGTTTCATATCAACCTAGCATTTATATGAGTTTCAATCATAGTACAGAACTTCAACTATATGACACCACCCCCTAATTTAGTATAATATGCATAAGAAAATGTATATGTAGATATTATACAAACTAGAAGTATACACTTACTTAAAACATTCAAGAAACCCAGAGATTGGCAACGCATTCGATGAATAATTGCAAGATCACAATACATTTTACCAAAAGAAGAGTAAAACAGTAGGGTTGATTAATCTGAAATTGATTATTGAAAATCATCATTTTCCACTTTTCTATTTTGAACACTAACAACTTAAAAAAATACAAAATCCATCCGAGGATATTAAACCATCACCATAATAAATTATCCTAGTTATGATGCCTTATCAAAGAGTATTGCAGCATGGCTAATCAAAAGCATTTCTTTACCTACTCCCCTTCTTTGGAACAGATACCCCATCTTTGGACTTTTCACCTGCGATCCGCGAATGAATAAAAAGGTCCATACTTTTATTAATGTGTTCCGACAATAATAGAAAGCTATTTTACTTATCCATATTGTGAAATGGCATAGTATAAAAACAAAGCACTGAGAACTGTAACTATCAGAACTTGAACAGAAAGCAGTAAGTAGTTCTTCAGCTATACTAACCTTCGGAATCCGGCTTCACCTTCTCATTGGGATTGATTGTTCCTCCTCGAACAAAGGCCTTCGACCCCGGTGCGTTATCCCCTTGAAATGACTCCACAAACTCCGCATATAAGCGAGCTGTTTCATCCTCCGCTCTCTGAAACGAATATCGAAAAGAATAAAACAGTACTTTGTCAGTAAACCTCACTTCCACAGAAGCCAAGCCAACAAGCCCAACGAAGTTAATAATCAATGGCGGCAGCGGCACCTTTTTCTTTGCCTCTTCCTCCTCCCTGTGCTTCTGGAACGGAGTCTTCTTCCGCGTAATCGAGAACGAACTCATTTTTGCATCAGCTTCTGCAAATCAGTCCCACAAAATGCATCAAAATTCAACACTTTAACGTCAATTCACAAATTATCAAAAACATGAACCAAAATTTGCATACAAAGTAAAAATCTAAACCATGCAGAGATTACCAAATTCATAATCCCTAATTTATTTAGCTCAATGGTCAGAAATCAAATCTGCTTACCGATGGAGTATGGGAAGGTTGAAGCTTTAATTCCTGCAAAGCCCTAACCCTACTGGTCCGATTGCGAATCCGCCCTCTCTCTTCTGCAAAACTGAAAACCGCGGAGGACGACGACTGTGAAACGCAGGTGGTGTGGATCAGAAATTCAGAAAGAGGCTCCGCAAAAGCCCTAGTCGTAAATACTGAAATTATTTTGCCTTTTGGAGATAAATATAATTTGGGTCTTAATATTATTAGAATTTTGGAATATATATTCCAACCAAAAATGAAAATATAATTTACAACTCATATTTGATGACGAAATTACAAATTATATTAATCCAAAATTAAAATATAACTTGCATATCATAGTTGGACATCTTTCACCATTATAAAATGAAACGCCACTAGAATAATCAAGGTCTTGAGACGTTTTATATTTAATTTTTTTAATTTTTTACCATTATTAAGAAGACGAGGAGAGTTCAAAATTATATAATTTAGGAGATGATTAGTTTCAAATTCGGAACGTATACATATAAACTCAACATCTTATTCACTAAAATATTAGACCACTCAACATCTTATTTACTAGAATATTGGACCACATGCGACAATAATCCCTCTTTAATGGTTTATTTGCATTTGGGAAAGAAAAAAATAAGAATTCTCACCCTTCGTTGTTAGAAGAGTTAAGTTTCATCCGTTGATTAAAATAAATATACAGAGCTCATTCGAAATCGTTTCTAAAATGATTGAAAGCCCTTGTAGTGAAAATGATTTTAAACCAATCCTTAATAAAAGTCCGAGTAGATGCTGATAAAAATACTTTAAATCCTTCATGCAAAAAGCACTTTAATACCCAAAATCAATTTCATAAAAAAAACATTTTCAATCATTTGAAAAACACTTCCAAACAAGCCAATAATTGCTAAAAACCATTACTTTTTGTTTTTTGAGAAGGAAAACCACTACTTTTGAAAGCAATAGGTAACTTAGTTGTTTTGATTGAACTTCTAGCCACACTAATTAGACTTACTTTTGGGTATCTCCGTTTGAAGGTTAAACAGTACAAGATTCAGATATCATCACAGCCAGAGGCTTACGAAACAAAGAACAATTGCTCTGAAACGACAACAAACGTTGATTTTCATTTGAAACTTGGGCAAAGCCACCATCTAATTTTGAAGTTATGTGCACAGATAAAAAGCTTACAACACCAGAATAACACACAGACCGGATGAAAGCCAGGATAGTCGAAAGCCGGGTAGTTATACACTTCATATCTAAATCTCTTTAAAATCCGATTCAAGTCTAAAAATACTCCATTTTCTTTTCCTTTTTCATTTTTGCAGATTTGCTACAGACCTAATCTGCAGCATCACTTTAGTCAATGTGCAAGTTTCTGCAGATGTCGAAGCGTCCGTTGTTTAATCCACTGTCTGTCGTATGGGAGATATCCCTGAATTGAGTGGTCATAACTGCAAACCAAAACCAGACATAACGTATCAGTTTCACACATAATTTGGTAAGAACTGAAGTTGACTGGAACCTTTCTAACTCAAATCTGAAGATCATTGACATATTCTACAAAATACATAATTTGGTGCCTATTTTGTGTGATTTTGGTTGAGAGAGAGAAAGAGAGAGAGAGGCATACACTAAAGCGCTCATGTCAGCAAGACCATCAATGAAATTGTAGAGATCTCCGATGTCGTAAGAGATATCTCTAATTGCTGGATTTAACTCCCTCAGCTTCCTCTCATATAGTCCACATATACCTATACACACCACAGCTTAACTTCTAGTCAATGCAAACAAAAAAATGGCGGTTATAACCACATTATATCTTGGGAGCCCTCCCACCCTTTTTCACCATGAAGTATCCAGCAGTGAACCAGGAGGGTTAAAAAACTCTCAGGAACATATAGTCAAACACATAAATGTACAGACAAAAGAAGAAGAGGGACAAGGAAGAAACATGTTTTCTCTCATATGAAGTGGAAGTTTAATATGTACACGAACCATCATGTTTCACCGAACACAAATAAACTAATCAAAACACATGTCATATAGTAGGCTCTCACAACTTATAAACTCCCAGCCTAACTAAAATAAGTATCTCGGACAACTGCACACTCAATCATGACAGAAAGCACTCAAGCAAACTAATATTTCATTCATGTACCCCCACGTGAGTTTTATAAGCTCCAAGGTCTTCACTAGGAATCTGGATAAAGTACTGAGGCACTACCGATTACTAATCACATCCTTCAGTTTTCAAGAAAAACTTACTTACCTAATAGGTGAAAGTAAACAATTTTCTGCCTCTCTGGAATCACCTATACCCTTTCTTCAGTTTCATTCAAAAATCAGCAGTTCACAAGCATTTTTTTTTTTTTCTTATACACAATGATTCCTTTTATGACACGATGAAGTAGTTCACGGTGTCAGAGACTAAATACACTTTGGGGTCGAAAGAATTGAAGAACGATAACAATGATAATGTACCAACACAATTTTATAAATAAAACGTAATCACAACAACAACCATAAATAAAACATACCATCCATTGCTTGACTTATAGAATCATAGTCCATAAATGTTCTACTTGCTTTGTTGTGAGAAGTTTGCATTAGAATGATCGTGTGCTTGTTCGCCTACATATGAAGAAAAAAGTACAATTTAGTCAGCAATTGAACACGATGGACGCATATTATGAAAGCACAAAAAGTACTCGCCAATCTAAAAACATCGAAATCATCATAAAACAAAGCATTATTGATATAACACCTGTATCATACTGTAATGCTTGACAACAAAGTTCAACAGCAAACTCACATTCACTCAACACGGTTTCAAATTCTAAAAACGTAACCTTTCGAAAAACCCACAAACCAGAACCCTAGCAGTCTGTTTGGTTTCTCAGAAAACAGAGAAAATAAAGAAAACCTGACATATTAAGGAAACAGAAAAAAGATTGCAATTTCTAAGCCTAAAATGCTCTGGTACTCCAATTTTGTCAAACCCATCAGAAAATTCCCATCAAAGCTTAATCAGTAAAAAACCTAGATTCTCAGTTTCCATACAAAATCCAATTTACAGAACAAAACCCTAATTTTGCATAAACTTATAAATGTAGAAATTGCAGAGGAAAAATTATAGAGAAAAGCATAAAAATGTTGGGAGATAAAGAAGCTAGATTACCATGTGAGAGCTGACAGTGACGACCCAAAAGTTTGCAGCAAAATTAGGGTTCGTAGAGAAGACGCGACAGCCGGAGGAAGAAAGGGAGTGGGAGAGAGTTGAAGAAGACTTTGACCAGGGTCTCTAGGTTAGGGACGCGTCGGAGTTGAGGGTAAAATAGACAATTACGATCTCGGTTGCGGTGGTCTTTTTGATGGAGAATTCAGACCGTTGGATTTATTTACTTTTTCTTTTGTTGCAACAGTGAAAAGTGTTGTTTTTAATAGGAGAGGGGGGGGTGGAATGGAAAAATCGAAAGACTTTGGGCAGCAAATAATAAAACGAAAAAGTACCTTCTTTTTTAGGGGTCAAAAAACGAAGGAAGACTTTGTGGCCTTTGGGATGGGGCAGGTCAACGCAAGTCAACGGGGTGAAAGGAGGTGATTGCGGATACAGAGCTGTGTGATGAGAGCAACTTTTACACCGAATACCATTAGGTGAATTCGTGTTAGTCGTAAAATATTTTAGACCTATATGATCTGCCCAAAATCCTTTGTATAGGACATTCGTCCATAGTCGAACGAACTATTTATGTACGTTTGTCTATAGTTGAACGAACTATTTATGTACGTTCGTCCATAATCAAACGAACCATATTATGTATACATAATGTGGTCATTCAAAATTATGATCAATCTAATTGCTATAATAACCTTTGTCTAATAGTAATTTGCATCATGAATAGTCCATGGTATAAGATACACCGGGGATGAAAAAAGAATCCGAACTTCAGACATTTCTCAACATTTACAAGATAAGTACCCCCAAACCAAACTTGTCATGTAAATTTTTGTACAATATATGAGGCAGCGATTGCAATAATCGTCACAAATCTTATATAAAACCAAGTTACGCTGGCACTACTTCCTCTCACCCAAAAAAATTGGGCACCTAAACTTCAATCTTCCCCTTCGATGGGACCAATTCCAAGCTCTGATCATCTACATCACTAAATTCAGAAGAATTCTTAGTCAAAAGATCAGAAGGAATCAACAGATCAAGCTGATCAGCCTTGGGAACCAAGAAAATCAAACCGATAGTCAAAAATCTCAACACATTTCTAATCAGAAGGGCCAGCCACAAGTTCGTAAAATTAGTCCTTGTGACACTCAAGGCATGAAGCACTGCTCCTCCACCCCATTTCGACGACAGCGAGCCAAGGCTGTCGATACACATCAACAGCGCGAAGAACGTGCCCTCGATGCCTAGAGGGCAGAGCCTCGTGCTCAGTACGATCATAGGCATCCATCGGATCTTGGTAACGATTCGAAACACGCATTCTTCCATGATCACAAAGAAGTAGTCGGGAATGCCTAGAGCTAGGTTCCACCTTAGGATGAAAGTTAGGTCGAGAAGTCCGGACATGGCGTAGAGGAGTTGAGCAAAGAAGACTAGGTTCCGAAAAGGGTAGTTTTTCAGAGTCTTGTGGTAGATCAGAACTCCTACTATCGAAGCCACTGCACCAACTGCATAAATCATCCCAACAAACTCCTGCTCATGGATAAAAATAGCTAATCAGTTAACAAATGATCCTAAAAAAAAAGTCAACTGTAACTGGTGATGGAAATCGTTATTAGGACTCCAAAACAGTCGTCCTGAACTCTTCTGTGGAGAATGAGTATCTCAGAGTGCTAATAACAACTCTCCTTCAGCGAGAAATATTAATTTTGTTGTAGAGATTGACCTGAGAGAATGCAGGGCCAGCTGAAGGGTCAGTGTACCAATAAAAATTACCTTCCTGAGTGTTAATACTGAGGGCCAAGGAGAGGTACATGTAAAGGGAAGGTTTCCACACCTGAGGTAGTTTGATTGTTTTGTACATTCCGCTCATTGCCACTCCCACGTCTTCCACTGCCTGCAAACATGAACACATTTGTACTTTAACATGATCAAATTCGAGCTTTTCTAACAAGGAGGTTAACCCATTTTTGCACCGATCGACTGCCATGCACTGGCCGTATGATCGAGAAGACGCAAAATCGGTTAAAAGTGGAAGATTTAGATTTCTAACCTTCTTCCTATGAGAGTGAAGGTTGGTTGATCTTTGTTCATATATAACAAAGCCCAGAACAGTTAGAAAGATTGGTGGGATTGCCAAGAGACCCAATGCACCCTACAACACAAGACAACATGTCGATTTTTAAATTTTCAGAATTCATAATCTAAACCGCTTATTAACACAACATTCTTTGACAACCAAAAATCCGAAAAATAATCATTCTAACCCTCTCACCAAAAATTATGAACAATTTAATAACTGCATGACCGTTTGTATCTCACAGCATGTAAACATAACAGGTATTTTTAAAAATTAAAAAATATTTATTCTAGTCTCTCTTAAACACGCCCGTAGGGATGCATATACAATAGGAATTAGAACCCGAAAAATTAGTTGTTCATTATTCTATTCCTAGTCGTCCACAACTTTTGGATAAATATTTGCATGAGTCGTTCTTGAAACTTGAAGGTATGTGGTGCACAAAATTATGCCATGCACGCACACCCATATATGATAAACAGTCAACTTTGCATAGTATCAACGATGTAAAACCTGTACAAGGAAAATACGTAAACAAAATTTTCTTTTATTTGCAAATCACAGTCTCACACGTAAATACGATTACTAATTTTTCATGTTATGATTGTTATAAAGAAAAGACTCGAGCAATGTCCATAAGAGAAATACTAAAGAGACTCTCTAAATGTGAGACTCTCCATGGATTCATTGTCACCTAACAGTTTACCGTTAATTTTCATATTAGTAGTATAAAACATTGTGTAAAAAACATGAGATAACAGAGCATCCATAGAGAGTCTCGATCGTTTTTGTTTTATAAGAGTCTCCTTATCATTTATCATGTTCTTAATCACAGATTGACATGTAAGTATAAACTTTTCTTCTCGTAATTTCAGTAAGCTACTTTAGTATATGCGTCGGTTCACGATTTGCATATAAATTATGAAAAAATAAAATTTTAAAAAAGTAATCTTGGTACCTGAGGACCAAGATGATGAACAAAAAACCCACTAGTAGAGTACCCAACCAGAGCACCAGCAGAAGAGCAGAAACCACAAAGGCTCTGCAAATCCGAAGCCAACGACCGTATCTCAATACTATTCCGGGCTATACACGCGTCGATCGTGACATCCGCAATCGCCACACCTGCCGTGACGCCGATCAACCAAGTCAATGCCACCACAGCAGCCAAGTTCCCACTGAATGCAACCGTGAGAGCTGAAACTGTCCCTATAACTCCGGCCAGGACAAAATAAGGTCGCCTTCTGTATCCCCGGACTGGAAAAACGTCGGTCAACAAGCCCCAAACCGGCTTCATGAGCCATGGAATATAGTACAGTCCAATGTAAAGCTGTACAACAGAGGGCTGGAGTTTCTGGACGTCTTTCCAGTAGTAGTCCGTGACCACTTTGAAATAAGAGCCTGAGAAGCCCTGGCTGACTCCGTAAACAAGAACCACACCCAGGACAAAGGTAGGGTTTAGCTCTGAGGAGAGCATTTGGAGCCATTGGATTGGTTGTTGGAGGATTTGGACAAATGGGTTGGTGGGATTTGGATGGTGGTGACCGTCTTGATCATCGACGTATCGGTTTGAGGTGGTTGTTTTCTGGGTTTCTTGAGAGGAGTAATCATCCATTTTTACGTAACAGGGGGAGCTTGGATCTGGGGAAGGAGAGGAGGTGAGACTCTGAGGGGGCTCAAAGAAGAAAGTCTAATAGGTGACTGGGAGTCTACAAATTACGAGTGCGTCTTTTATTTATGTAAAAATGGTTTGTTTACGAGGGGGATTCGAACTCGAGTGGAAAAAACCAGACACGCATGTTGAGAAAGTTAATTAATGACCCTACATGAAGTAATAGAGACACACAAGTAGGGCTTGGATGGAATAATATAACTAGGGAGTTGGTAACTGAGAAAACAAAGTCTGGTTTTGCAGCTTTATGTTTGAAACTTTGAATCATCAGAGAGTATTATATGAATAAAAATGTAAAAGTTCTAAAGACAACATTTAAGGCAAATTACTTCAAATTTAAAATGACTCCAAGCTTAATGTGTGACACGAACGGTAGAGAATAAAGTGAGACATGATAAATCGTTTTAAGGGGCAATTTGGGTCAATATGAGATCGATATATTTTTCGATCAAACTATCATCAGTGTTGTCAATGGCATTGCTGCTATATTACTGAAGAATTCGCCATCTTTCTTTATAATACTCTTAATCTTGATGTTGTACTTATTGTTCCTTCTCTTAACTATAATTTATTATCTGTTACTCAAATAATTGTTGCCTATATTGCCTTGCAATTTTTTGGCCTTCCTTTTATAGGTCATTCAGACTCGCAAGATAATTGGTTGTGGTATTAGGAAGGGGAAGCTCTACTATTTGGAGCTAACATCGAACAGTAGCCGAATGTTGACTCAAACTCTATTCGTGGATGGATCTCAAAGGGAGAAGAATAAAGCTTCGGAGGTTTGGTTATGGCATTGTCGACTTGGAAATGCTCTTTTCAGCTATTTACGGAGATTGTTTCCCAACCTATTTGTTAAGCATGATAATTCTAGCTTTAAATATGGTGTTCGTGAACTGGATAAAAGTGTACTTTGTTTTCGTCCAATTAAAAGTTCAGTTCTATTTATGATAATTCATTATGTATAGACCATCTAAAACTGCTACATTTGGTTTTGCTCGTTGTTTCGTTACTTTTATTGATGATTGAACATGTATGGCTTGAGTTTGTTTGATAAAGTCCAAAAGTGAAGTTACTTTTCAGCAGTTCCACAAAATGGTACAAATAAAGTAAGTCACAAAAACAGGTTCTCAAGAATGATAATGATGGTGAATATGTGAACTCTAAACTTCATGCCTTTCTTGATCACGATGATATTGTTCATCAAATTACATGTCCATATATTCCACAACGAAATAAGGTTGCAGAACACAAGAACCGTCAGCTTCTGGCGCCTGTTTGTGCTTCTTTGCTCGAGGCGCGTCTCCCGTTATCCTAATTGGGGAGAAGTTCTCACCTGAACTACATGTAATCTTGAGATTCTTAGTTTAGTACAATTTTATATAAATTAGCTTTTTTCTTATTGCTAGGATTTGTAATATCTTATGAATTCCTCCTTGAGAGATGAATAGAGACACACAATTATTCCAAAACAACACTCTTCTAGGAGTTCGTTGAGTACAGAAGGAAAAAATAAAATAAAATACTTGGCTCGTTCCCTTGGAAGTTGCCATTCCTATTAATATGCTAATCAGAGTTTGACACGTACATATGCATAAATTTTTCTATCTGTTTCTAATGAGTTATTTCCATACATGTGCTGCATGAAGGAGGCATGACTCATTCCAAGAAGGCGCCAAGCAGTGTTCAAAGATAAAACTACTGACGAGACGATATTAACTACAAAGCAGTATACAGGGATTTCCATATACACTCCATCTTCTCTTTACTGGTTGCCGCCGTGCATGTTGTCCAGCTCTTTCGCTCAAGCTGCGACCAGTTTCTGGATATCCTTCTGAAAAAATTTCGACAAAGAATCAGACCGGCAAAACAGAGAAGCTGAGAGCAGTTATTTGTAAAGAGAAGAGACTTTTATATTTTTTTTTGTTCATATTCGATACTCGAGTTACCATGCTGTTTTACTTCAGGTGCACACTAAGCAGAAAATGCACAAGTCATTTCGGCAACCAATATTAAGTTTCATATTTTCAAGCTTCGCTTGTTGCTTTGATGTTGATGCTACTAAACTATCGCCTTTTCTTTCTCCGGTACCAGTGAAATTTAGTTCAGCAAACAGACTCAACAAAGCAACTACAAGATATAGTCTCTGGAGATTTACAGGACCATTCCAATTAGCATCAGTGGTTAAACAAAAATATTGGCCTTTATCATACGGTAAGTTTCATATTTGATCGAAACAAAAAATGGGCTGTTACGAGGACAGGAGACCTGAAAACTATTTCACTTTATCAGTGTAATAGCGTAAATTCGAGTCTTGCTTGACCACCAAATCAAGAAGTTCCCTGATTCTAATCAAAAGCTTGAACAAGGATAAATGCAAGTTCCAAAATGCGGTCAACGTCTAGAAACATAATTCTAGAAAGCTAGGTTCCACCAAATCATCAAGTTCCCCAACATTTTCTTAGGAATCAATGAATTTACAAACCAAAATAAACGAGGGAATTCATACCTCAATTTGAAAAGGGGATGTTGTTGGTGGGTATCTCTCAACAACTTTTCCATTCTTGTCCACCAAAAACTTCTCAAAATTCCACTTGATAATGTCACCTAGAAAACCTCCTGCACTTGATTTCAGAAACTGGTAAACTGGAGCTGTGCTGGGACCGTTGACATCAACCTGTAATGCATTCTTAGTACTTCAAACACCCATATCCGTGAAAAAACAAAATTTCCAATAAGAAAGTAATGGATGGAAGACAGTTAAACTCTGCACCTTGTCAAAAATCGGGAATTCGGCTTTAAACCTTGTACAAGCAAACTGCTTGATTTCCCCATTTGATCCGGGTTCTTGGCCCCCAAACTGATTGCAAGGGAAAGCTAGAATCTCAAATCCTGCAAACCAGCAACTATTATCACCTTAGCAACTAAAAAAACAAATTCTCAATTAAAAGACTTTGGCTACAATGTTTCGTGGTCAAAGACGAATGAACAAATACAGCGCATTTGAAAGCTAATCCTCCCCACACACACCCACCTTGATCACCAAAAAGAAGGTGACTTGTGTGACAAGAAAAAGCACTCATCCTTAAGGATCTAACTCCAGAACTAATCCAAAGGATCTCAAAAATGCATATATCGAATCTAATGCCGATTTTTGCGGAGAACAAACTGTTAAGGAAACAGAAAAACAAGAATTTCGCGCAGTTGCAGAATACCTTGAGGTTTGTACTTCTCATACAAGTGTGACAGTTCTGAGTAATTTGAAGAAGTCAAGCCACTGAAATTCAAATAAACAAGTTTTGGTCAATTCACAAGCATCTCAAACTTTCAGTCTTCCACACAGAACTTCCGGAAAATTCGATTTACATATAAATAAATAGTTCAAACTCAATAAAGAAAATAATACCATCTTGAAGCAACATTGACAACCAAAAGAACCTTCCCCTTGAACTTGCTAAGAGGAACATCCTTACCATCAATATCCTACATTAACAAAATTTCAGACATTAGTAAAGGTTGCTCCTTTGCACCGAAAGGTAACGGGGTTGAGTCGTGAAAACAGCCTCTTTACAAAGCTGGATAAAACTACGTACAATAGACGTTCCCTTGCAAAGAAGAGCGTTTTTGGCTTGGGGTCGACCCAGACATTAGTGAAAAAAGAAAAAACCAACCACCTAGTTCAAATTGTCTAACTTCAGATTTGATTCTCTTGAACTTACAACATTACATGTATAAAACTCACCAAAAATCCCAGAAACAAAACTAAAAAACAACATAATTTCATCAAATAATTAGGGAAAACGAAAAAAGAAGCATTCTTTCAAGGAAATATTATTATTTTATATAATATATATATACACACACGCGCGCGCGAACACATACCTTGACAGTGAAATCATAGAGAGACCTTTCTGTAGCTGCTCTGGCATAAACACCCAAAGACCGAGATTTGATCAAAACCCCATTAAAATTCTCCGATTGCAAAGACAACCCATTTCGGAAAAGTGCTGATTTAGAAGACCCAAATGAGGATTTGATCCAGCACGCCATGGGAGGGCATGAAGCTGAAGAATTCGACCTTATTTTTGCTTTTGCTTTTGAAAAACTCTGTAAAGGTGTTGAAAAAGTTGCAGAGAAGGACATGGAAGCCATTGTTTTGCTGGTGGGGACTTTGGAACTCAGTAGAAATATGGGACTGGTAAGCCGTAGTGCTCTTCCCAATATATAGCTCGTCGTGTGAATGTGAGAATCTCTCGACTCCCAAAGTCTTCCTTCTGTGGAAGGAGCTTGTTTTTATTTATATATTCATTTGAGTAATGTTATTCGTATTATACCACATTTTTATAGGTATCCGATATAAACAGCTATATTATTTGAAAATTTTGTAAAATCCAAGCAAATGAAAAAGAAAGACTCTTCGTATACTACAATCATCATTTAATTAACTATTTTTTATTAATTATTAGTTTATTAAATAATGAACTAAATTTAAAAATTTGATTAATTCAAATGATATGGTTGTCCACATCAAATGCTGCCTAAGATGATATGAAAATATGGTACAAAAATATAAATAGCATTACTCTATTCATTTTTAATTAAGTGGTTGTGTTTCTTTTTCGGATGATTTGTGTTTGGTTTTTTCTAGTTATTTCTCATCCTTTTTGGTGTTTAATTAGGTCTAGCGGCACCTTGTGATTATATTACGGTAAAGTGATAGTTTTTTAATGTTAATAAAATGTTTCATATTTTTTTTGAAGAGTTTATGAGAAATTTTAGTCATATCAAACGTTTAATATTGACCCTACGTAAGAATCTTAATCCCTCACCTTGAACATACCATAGTTTTTATTGTTCTTCAAGATTTTTTTTTTTTTGAAAAAAATGATTAGTTGATGGTCATCACGGTGGTCTACTATTTCGAGGACTAAAAAGTCTCATATAGGCATTTTTTAACCTCCCCTTAGCACCAATGGATGATTCACCAACGTTAGAAATCGAATACAAAACGTGTCATGGAAATACTAGTCTAGATGTTCCCAACCACTGAATCATCCTGTGATGATTTTTTTTTCAAGTTGTTTTTAATTTGTACATACATGGCGGCTTATGAAATTTTCACATGCAAATGAAATTTATATGTGGACGTTGAGTTTAAAGGTAAAATATTTTGGAGGATTGTAATGTGATGAAAACTATTTAATTGTTTTATTGACAATGTGAGAGATTCGAACTTGATTAAATAAAAGTATTAGCCGATCATTTATATATAATTGATAATTAAAACTAATTAAATAAAAATAACATTATCACCTCAAATTCAAGTCAATTTAAGAAACGTTTTGATTGGATTACCTAAAATTCAAGTCAATTTAGGAAACGTATTGATTGGCCAATTCAATACTACACTATTGGCATGTTTCCTTTCTTTTTCTTCCTCTCCTAGTACAAGAGGGAAGGAAAATATGGAAACTCAATGCTACAAAAGCAAGAATTCGGATCCTCGTCATCTTTTCTTTGTAAAGATCTCGGGAATTCATGAATCATATCCGTTTATCGTATATCGTATTATCAGAAATTATTTTAAATATTTTCATTTAAAATTAAATACAAACAGTACATGACAAAAACTGATCGCATGATGTACAATAAAACGTGCACGATTTACAGATCTCTAAGATCCTTGCCAAAAGGATCTGGAGAGGATTGGCAAAAGCAAAATAAAAATTTATTATCAAAATAAAAAATCTAAATTAGTTTGGAAAATATTTAATTAATTAAGTAAGTATCTTGAAGGAGACAAAAATTTTAAAGAACAATGTTATTTTGGAAAGCTTTTATTTTTACCATAGAAGGTCTAATTTCTAAACCAGGAAAATAAATATTTTCAGCAAAAAATAAAATAAAAATAAAAATTATATTAATTGAAAAAAACTTAAAAATAAATTTTAGTGCCACAATAAACAAAGTGTAATTTGCACATACACCATCTAGACTCTTTAGTGCAATGACCTACGGAATAAATACCTTTTATGATGAATCACTAAACTTGTAATGTGTAACATAACGTTAATCATTATGTTAATTGATAACATTAACAATAAGTGACTCAAATTTTTGCTGACAAGAAAGCCACATTGATATCACATAAACACAACAATTCCACAATCAATAATTTAAGACATTGCTACATGTAGCAATGTGCGACGTGAAGTCAATAAACTGAAGAAATTTTTTTTTTTCCTTGAAATAAAAAAGAACGTAGAAACTTTTTTTTCGATGGCAATAAAATTGAATTACATTTACCTAAGCTATTTTTTGTTGGAATGTTTGACCTCAATCCACACTCCCTTGTTCATTTGTTACACATTTATCTTAATTTTTCGTCGTCGAATTAAATGAATTAAAAAAAATAAAGAATAAAAAGCAACAAAAAATATGTAGAAAGTAAAAATAAAACTGTGCAAATACAACTTTTCGTAAATACGTCATGTGACGAAAAATGTGTAAATACGTTTCGGGAAAAATTTAAGCGTTAAAATATTTTGTAAAATAAATAGGGTTTGCGTTTCTGCCTCTCTTCCCTATTCGGAGCGCGCTGCTGCGAGAGAAGAGATTGCACGCCGACTCTCTCTGCACATACAGATATAGAGAGAGAGAAACCCTATCCATCGTTCCAAACGCCCCCTTTCCCTCCTCTCCCTCTCTCTTCTTCCCAGTCGCGCGGCTGCAATCTCTTCCGCTTATCTAGTCGGAAAAGAAAAATCGACGGCGGCGAGTTATGATGGCGGATCCAACGTTGATAAGCTTAAGACCTGGCGGCGCCGGCGGCCTTCGTGCCCCCAGATTCCTCACGGCTCGCTTCGATTCTAACTCTTCTGATGCTCAGGCTCTCCCCTCCCATGCCGGCCTTGCTTCCGCCTTCAAGGTCCCTCCTTACCCTAGCTCCTCACTCACCTAAAAATATTGTATTGTGTATGTATATTTGTATGTATACGTATATGTGTATATGAATGTATAAGGGATCAGTGTACATATTTGTATTTTCGAATGTGTTTTGCTTGTTCTGTAGATCTGGTACTCTGGAGGTTTAATAAATTCGAAGACTTTCTTTTTCTCTTGTTTGTGGTGGATTTCCGATGTCGAGATTTGAATTGTATGCGCTTTGTTTTTGAATTCCATTATTGGTTGCAGAAAATTGAAAGTGAAGTCATTGTAAAAATTGGATCTTCAGTCATTATTCCGTTAAATCCTCAAAAAGTAGGCTTTTTTGTAATCCTAGACCAAAATTTTACTTTCAGATGCTTAGAAAAGGAGTTCGTTGTCGAAAGAGGGTGAAATTGATATTTTTAGATTTAAACGTCCTAATTCTTGGCAGGGCTCTCAAGAATGTGTACCAGCTGTAAATATGGACGAAGAGTTCTATGTCGGGTTTTTAGGTGGGCTTGCAATGAGTCTGCAATGCCCATAAAGGACCGGCATTACATTTTAAGTGTCTTAAGTATAATGTTGGCTTATGTTTGTTGAGAAATTTTTTAGTGTGCCGGGAACACGGCCCGTTACACCAAGTGTAATAATATATTTGGTTGGAATTTTTTTTCTTCAAGTTTCCAACCAATTGCATTATTACACTTGGTGTACACGGCACACTGAAAAATCTCTCATGATTGTTGATTGTGATGTGTAACGCATACATGTGGATAATTTAATGTGTTTTCACTTTAGAATACAGATGTTCGTTATGCTCGGTCACACATGCCATCCTCACTCTTCATCGATAACATATTTCTTATGTGTGTTCGCGTTTTTATTTCTATTTTGAGGTGTATAGTTCATTTACCGAGGATTACTATTCGTATGTTTCAACACTTATAACTGTGTTCTTGTAACAGACTGGTGACATGCGGTTTGAAGGTCGTGAGCGAGTTCGATATAGTAGGGATCAGCTATTGCAGCTTAGGGAGGTACTATTGTGATCACTTTTCTTTATAGCTACTATTGTTCTTTAACTATGTTATGGAGCACTAAAAAGATAGATAGAATATTTCTTAGTATCTATCCTGGAAGGTGGGGATGATAGTGTTTTTCTTTTATGACGATCTTACCTTTGGTATAGGAGGCCACTACTATCCCTGAAGAAATTTTGAAGGTTAAACGAGAAATAGATGTTGAGTTTGCTATAGAGGATCCTACTTGGGGTCGTGCAGATACTACCAATGTGAGTATACTTACCATTCACTTCTACCATGTAGCTGTGTTATTTACCTGGACTGAAAACTCATCAATATCAATTTTCACAGTTCCATGCGATTGGGTACTTTCAAATAAAATTTTCATCCTATAATTTTGTAGTCCGGTATACTTATTTTTTCTCTATATGTTTTTAGGAATTCTATTTCTAACTTTTACTTCAATTTTCTTTAGCTGCAACCTCAACCCCAAGGTCGATATTCTGAGCCAGATAACCGTGATTGGCGTGGTCGATCTGCACCTGCTTCTGAAGAGCATAAAAAGGAATTCAATAACCAGCAGGACCAACCAAATTCCCAGTTTGGAAGGGCACAAATTTCTGGTAACCAAGGGGTAATAAGTCATTATCCGATTGTGTTAAGGATATAAATGGTGTACTGCTGATCAACTTTGTTACTCTTAAGATTCTATATTTCCCATGCTGTACTGCAGATCAACTTTGTTTACCTCTTCCTGGTTACTTGACCGATAAAATAATTACCAGCAAAGTAGTACGTGAGGCATGTTATTTGTAACTTGAAGTCTTGGATGAATTTATATCAAAATTTGGGATGTCATTGAAGAATAATGTGTGTTTCAGTTGTTTGATGGTTGTTAATCTTGATTTATCTTCATACTCAGTGAGGGATCATTGGCTGGTATATATAATTAGCTATCAAAGGTTACTTCCGGAAGCTAGTAATAGCAGGCACTAGGCACCAAAATGTTGGCATGTATTTTGTTTTGCTTATATATCTTCGAATTATTTTTCTGTTTCATTAGATGTTTCCTTATTCAAGCTTTTTGAAAAAAACCAGGTGGGACCTGCTCCTGCCCTCATTAAGGCAGAAGTTCCATGGTCAGCTCGAAGAGGAACGCTTTCTGAGAAGGATCGTGTCTTGAAGACAGTGAAAGGGTAATTAATTATCTGATTCTATCAGCTGGTGGATTTGCTTGCATTATCTGTTCAACATTTTAAAAGGATGCAATTTAATAGAAGCTAGAACACGTTTTTTTTTGTGCAACTGCTTGTTCTATCTGATTATCTTATTAAAAGTGTTCTAATTTTTGTGCAGTATACTGAACAAATTGACCCCGGAGAAGTTTGACATTCTCAAGGGCCAACTGATTGATTCTGGAATTTCCACTCCAGATATTTTAAAGGTTTGTATTAACTAAATGTCTTTGAATACTTCTTACTCCATGCTTAGATATTACTTTCCTGCTAATGAGCTTGAGGATTCAATTTGAATTGCAGGATGTAATCTTTCTGATTTTTGATAAGGCTGTGCTGGAGCCAACATTTTGTCCTATGTATGCGCTTTTATGCTCAGATCTTAATGCAAAGCTTCCTCCTCTCCCTTCTGAGGAGGCTGGAGGGAAAGAATTCACATTTAAACGTGTTCTGCTGAATAATTGCCAAGAGGTTTTTGAAGGTGCTGACAACTTGAGGGCAGAAATTAGGCAGATGACTGCTCCTGAGCAAGAAATGGAATGCAGAGATAAAGAACGAATGCTTAGGTTGCGAACTTTAGGAAACATACGGCTTATTGGAGAACTATTAAAGCAAAAAATGGTGCCTGAGAAGATTGTTCACCATATTGTTCAGGTTCTTGCTAGTGTTCATTCACTTTGTATTATTATTTTTTGTATAGGAATTTGACTGCTGGACTAACTCTGCACTTTTGTCTTACACAGGAGCTTCTGGGTGATGGCAAAACATGCCCTGCTGAGGAGAATGTGGAGGCAATATGCCAATTTTTCAACACCATAGGTAAGCAGCTGGATGAGAACCAAAAGGCTCGGCGAATCAATGATAGCTATTTTAATAGGTTGAAGGAGCTGACTACGAACACCCAACTAGCATCACGGTTGAGGTTCATGGTCCGTGATGTTCTTGATTTGCGGTCTAACAACTGGGTCCCTAGGCGTGAAGAGGTGATTTTCCATACCCTGGTCATTTCTTTTTTTTTTTTTTTGGTAAAGAGTTAACCATAGAAAGCATTGTGGTACACTGTAGTGGGATTTGTGTATCTGACTTCTGTTTTTCTGTCTCTTTTTTGGAAGGTGAAAGCAAAGACCATTAGTGAAATCCATTCAGATGCAGAAAAGAATATGGGGTTGCGTGCAGGTTCGACAGCAATGATGAGAAATGCTCGCAATGCTGCTTCCCAGGGGGATTTGAGCCCAGGAGGTTTTCCTGTTACCAGGCCTATGCCTGGAATGCCCGGGACTAGGAAAATGCCAGGTATGCCTGGTCTTGAAAATGACGATTGGGAGGTCTATCGATCCCGTTCAATGACCAAGCGTGATGGTTTGGGGTCCCAGTCTGCCAGTCGTGTCCAGCCACCGTTGATTAGCAAAACACCTTCTCTCAATTCAAAATTTTTACCTCAAGGCAGTGGTGGCATAATAGCTGGGAAAACGAGTGCCTTATTGGGAGCTGGTGGTCCTCCTTCCCGAGTCGAACCTTCTACTCAAAATCCCAAACCTGTTCCGGCTGCATCACCAATTCCAGCCAAGAAACCTCTGGCTCCTGCAACTGTATCAGATTCTTCCAAGCCTTTGGCTCCTGCAGCTATATCAAATCTTGCTGTTCTACAAAGGAAAACTGTATCTCTTCTGGAGGAGTATTTCAGTGTTCGGATTCTCGATGAAGCACTTCAATGTGTCGAGGAGCTGAAAGCCCCAGCTTACCATCCAGAGGTTGTCAAGGAAGCAATTAACCTTGCTCTGGAAAAGATCCCACCGTGTGTAGAACCTGTTATAAAGCTCCTAGAGTTCTTGGTCAATAAAAATATGCTGACATCTGTTGATATAGGAACCGGGTGCCTTCTTTACGGGTCAATGTTGGATGACATTGGCATTGATTTGCCAAAAGCGCCAACTAATTTTGGTGAGATTCTTGGGAAGTTGGCTCTGGCGAAGGTGTTGGACTTAAAGGTTGTGATGCAAATTCTGAAGAAGGTGGAAGATGACATGTTCCGGGCAGCCATCTTTGGGACTGCTAAGAAGAGCATTGCATCCAGCCCTTCCGGGCAGGAATTTTTGCTTACCCAGGAAACCGTGGTCCAGGCATGTGAGAGTTTGCTTACCTGATTCATGCTAGTTTCAGTTGACGTGGGAAAGCTGTGTGGCGTTGGGCTTCCGAGGGGGTGGAGCAGTAGCTTGCATCTTCCCCTACATATTTTTGAAACTTTTATCAACCGATAATTTTATTCAGTTGTATATCTCTTTTGGGGGGTTTTAGTTCAAGTTTTGTTCTTTAAGCTGAGAAACATGATGTCTTGAATTCCTCTCGAGCTCGGGTTAATTTTTTTCCCGGGAACAATCGAGACGCAATAGGATCCTGACAATCGTTTTGTTAAATTAGTCTTGCATTCTGTGTACCAATTACTCTTGATTTTGTACCTGGCCGGTATGTGTGGCCTTAAATTTTCTCTATGGATATTGTAATCAGTTTATCTTCTAGCTTCATTACCTTATTGTTTGACCTCCTTGATAGCCCCCGTTTCGCCCCGAAAAGCCATTGTGAGTTCTGGATGTTGAGATGGCTTCTGTGACCTGCAACTTCACTTCCCTCTCGCCATCATCCGGTGGTTCGGACCAGCGAAGTTGGAACCAAATTGCAAGGAATCAGGTGGTGAAGGGGAACGTGGAGCATGCATTTCAATCATACATTGAGATGCAGAAACTTGGTTTCTCTGCTGATAACTACACATTTCCCCTTCTGCTCAATGCAGCAGGTAATACTTCTTTGCGTATCGGGTTAACGCTCCATGGCCGGACAGTTAAAACCGGTTTCTGCGACCATCTTTTCGTCCAAACTGCTTTGCTGAAGGACTCCTTGTTAATGCTCGTAAGGTTCGATAAAATGCCCGAGAGAGATGTGGGAGCCTGGAACTCCATGCTAGATGTGTATGCTTCTAGCGGCCAGATGGATAACGCAATGGAAATTTTCGATACAATGCCGTCACAAGACCTTGCATCCTTCAATATAATGATCTCCGGGTTTGCAGGCGCACAAAGCGTATCCTCTGCCAGAAGTATTTTCGATTGAATTCCTGAGAAAGATGTTGTCTCATGGAACGATGATATTGGCGTGCATGAACGGTGGAGACACGGCTGAAGCGGGAATGCCAGAGAGAAATGTCGTAACTTGGAACACAATGATAATGGGTTACTTAAACAACCAACTCTAGATCAACGCTATTGATTTGTTCTATGAGACGTCAAACCCGAGTATCTGACTGTGACCGGCGCTTTATCTGCCCGCGTTCACTTGGGATATCACTCGAAACAGGCGTAAAGATACACATACACTGAAATTCTTGAGCAGGCATCGAGTCCCCATCTGATAACCGCGCTGATAGACATGTATGCTAAGTGTGGAAGCATACACAACTCCTTAGAGGTATCCTACAAGTCGAAAAACAAGGACATCTACTGCTGGACTGCCCTAATTTCCGGGCTCGCGCTTCATGGTTTTGGGTACGCTGTTCTGAAGCTCTTCGACCAAATGAGAGAGAACTGCATTAAACCAGATGGCATCACCTTCATTGGGGTTTTAAGCGCTTGCAGCCATGCAGGTTTGGTGAAGGAGGGATGTGAAACCTTTTAAGCGGAGCCGGGCTCTTTGACTCGGCGCTGCACCTCGTCGAGAGGATGCCGCTTTGAGCCCGGCAAGTCGGTCTTGGGTGATCTGCTTAGTGCTTGTGTGATTCACCAGGACCTTGAAGCTGGGGAGAAAGCTATGGAACTTCTTGTGAAAAGGGGTTGTTGCTTGAGCGATGGGGAACACATGATGTTTTCTAACTTGTATGCATCTTGTGGTCAATGGGAAGAAGCAGGAAGAAGGAGAAATATGATGATCGGTTTAGGAATTGTTGAAGTCGAAATCAATGGCAGGTTTCACAAGTTTTTGGCTGGGGAAGGTTGGTGTTGAGTGAGGTTTACACAAACCCTAGCTGCAATAAGAATCTCAATATTAGTAGACATGGGTTAGGTCAATTAGCCAGGACAATTTGTGCTCTTCAATGCGTCTGAATTCAATACCTTTTATGACAATATCGTCTAGTAAATCAAATCCTAACTTAGGCATTTGACTTACATCAATGCTAATACATCATCTTCCCCTAAGCCATACCAAAAAGACCCAAATTTGACTCATGAGTCACAGTTATAACCGTCAATACTTCAGATCAGTTGATAAGAAATTTCAAGTCACGTGATAAGAGAGATAGATAAAAGAGGATGATTCAATCAATTATAAGACAAAAGTTCACTTTCATGACATAACATGAGGAGAGATTTCAAGTCACATCATTAAAAAGATAAACATAATATACAATACAAACGATCGCAAGACAAATTCTGGACACTGGTGGGATAGTTTTGAGTAACTTAGCTGCCATGGATGACCCTTTTCGCCATTAACAATTTGGGGTGACCAAGGGCTGGTTTGGTATTGCTGTGCTTTGAAAAAAAAACTGCTACTGCTGTGCTGTGAGAATAAGCTCGTTTTTGCTGCTTCACGTTTTCAGCTTTTTTACCCAAAACTGTGAAAATAAGCTGTTTTTAAGTGTTTACCAAACATATTTTTGAGCTCAATTTTTTTTATACCCATTTTTTATAAAAGCACATCAGCATCAAAGCAGTACTCAAACTACCAGCAGTGTATTTAGCCCTAAAATTTGAGGACCACAAGTTCCCATATAGATTTGTGCCATCTGCACCCACCAGGTGGAACAAAGAGATCCTTTACAACCTGCCCCAGAAGAACTTTGACGATTTTGAATATCTAATTATCCTACACAATATCCCTTTTTAAAAATTGTTTAATCAGATTCTGGTTATTAGGGATTTTTTTTTTAATTTTCTTCTAATCATTAAATAATCGCCACCCTCTCACGGACGCGAAGAGGGCGAAGAAGATAAATGCGGAGGGAAAGAGATGAAATGTACGAGAGACTTACCTATAGTTTAAAATATCCATAATATTATATTATCAATCCAAAACAATACAGGTGACGTTTTTAAGTATGCAAGTCTTTATTGCAGTATACACATTGGGTTGCCTGGACATTTGGTATCCTATCATATCTTTTGTCCAAAGTTGATCTTATAGTCTATAAACCAAACAATTAAAGCTTAAAGAATGAGTTAAAAAAAAATTGAAACTTTAGAACCACTTGAAATTGAAATTCTCTTCAGATCACATTTGGAGCTCACAAGCCGAGCAATTTAGGCTGTTCAAGAGAGAGAGAAATAAGAGTGTTGGAGAGAGATATTGTGTGTGAAGCTGAACAGTGAAATGGGTTAATAAGGACATCATAACTTAAATTGAATAGTCCAAAATTACTAGGTCCGTGAGCTTCGAAATGTGAAATTCAACGAGGATCTAAATCCCACGTTAAGAGACCAACTTATACATTTATACAACGACGTAATGAGTAGCGTTTGAATTACACTATGATAAACTTTATTTTGCATGTTCCGAGGACTAGAATTTTACCAATTTCATGCTATCCCTTTCTTTGCCTCTGAAAAAATTGGGAAAATTTTTTCTTGTGCCCATAACACAAGTGGTACATCACGTGTTATTAAATAAGTGGTGAAAAATGTTATTTTTTACGTTATTACTTTTTTAATACAAGAATCTCACCATTTGTATAAGAACACGTGGTATACCAGCCCGTGTTTTGATCATATTGAAAAATCTCTCTAAAGTTGGTCCATACAATTATTATAATGATTAATTGTTATTAGTGCTATACTTAGTGATAGATGCTCATGTTACTCCAAAACCATATGATAATGACTCTCTCAACAGTGGGATTCTCTATAAACTCTCTGTTACTTTATGTTTTTGACACAATGTTTTATAATGTTGGCTTTAGAATTGATGTCCAACTGTGAGGTAATAAAGAATCTATGAAGAACCACTTTTAAGAGAATCCCCGTAACATTTCTCTTCCCCGAATATTAAATATAAACCATGTCACGAATTCAAATATCATAAACAAAATTAACTACGTCTAAATGCGCGGTTTTGATTAACAATTTGATACTGCACAACGTAGCGAGTATTTGGTCCGTTGGAGGAAAACTAAAACATGGATGTGGTTGTATGCTTCTCCTTAACTTTTACTTTTATGGATTTTGAGCGTTGTTACGCGCACGAAGTGAACAACGATGTAGACATTCGGCTACAAAGTAAAATCTTTTCTTTCGAGAAACCCTACTTTTCTAAATGAGAAGTGCTACGAACCTTCTCACTTACGTTTGCATTTTAATTTTTTTACTTTTCTTAATACCACGTGTACTCCATTAGCATTCAACATTAAAAATTTTACTATATTAAAATTATATTATTTTATTCCTTTGTTAATGTAATTGAATTTGGTTTTCATGCTAGTAGCATATATGTGGCATGAGTAGCAGTGAGAAAGTTGGTAGCGCTCCCATTTCTAAATTTGAGATCAAATCTTGTGCACCTAAAATAGGTGTTGCCTCTTTTTGGCCTCAATCATTATTTGACACATATTAAGTTTATGACAACAGAGCTGGAAAAAGTTAAGTTTATAAACACGTGTCAGTCAATAATAGAGGCCATAAAGAGGCCACACCCATTTTGGGTGTAGAAGATTTGGTATCTCTAAATTTTGAGTATGAGAAATGCTAAGAAGACTCTCTCAAAGTAAAACTTTTTATAAACTCTCTATCACCTCATAGTTTAACGTTAATTTTCATGTCAACATTATAAAATATTGTACTAAAAACATGAAGTTGCAGAAATAGTCACTTTTGCATGAGTCTTCTTCACATTTCTATTTTGATTGTGACACGCAACGAGTAAGATACAGACAATGTACGCACTCTCGTTCCCCTCGACGCTAATCGAAAGACATGGATGGGGTTAGATCCGCACTTACGTTTACAACTTGCCATCCACATATTCTCAAGGAAAAACGACGGCCAATTACTAAAAACATGTTAGGTTACTGGCATATTTAAGGGGTTGGGACCATAAGAATTCAGCAGTCCAGTGACAAACTGACGTCGATGTCATACCGAACTCTACCTGCGACTTGACTTTTATCTATCTTTTTAATGAGGAGAAAATGATGCATGGTTCATTTGCACAAGAAATGTTTGGATGATGTGTTACACTACTTGCACAGGGGCAGATGTATAGGAAATGTTTGGATGATGTGCTAATCCATGCAACATGTCAGATCAGTTAAGTTGGCTAAAATATTGTGTTACACTCTTTGCATTCAGTGTGCCAGACATATATTGAGAGGTAATCTTCTGAGAACAGTCTAAATATTTGGTACGGGTCTCTTTTCTTCCCACCGAGTTGTTGATGAAATGACTATCACAAGTTGCTTTGAGAAGCCTAATAAATTATTTCAATAGCACTCATCAGATTGCATCGCATGTGTTAATACTTGTTGACATGTGTGTAGTTTGGTTCGACTACTAACACAAGCCCACCAAGTGTTCAATAAAATACCTTAGTAAATAAACTGAATTTTTTTACACACTTCCCTCTGTTTAAAAAACTTCAATCGTTAACACAAGACTCCCAATTGAATCTTGAATCCGCTGCTGCTTGCCTAAGTTCGATTTTTTCTAAACAATAGAAAAATGGAATGCCATCCAAGGGAGGTGACCTTGCTCATCAACGTTGTTCCTACTTTGGGTAACATTATATAAATAACATAATCGTTCCAAGCGAATAAATTATTTGGCAATTGACCGAAACGTATAATGCTTGAATACACAAAAATGTGAAGTTATTTCATTGTATAGTGAAAGCCACCAGCTGCATGTGGCTTAGAAATGCCTACAAATGGAAGGAAAGTTCGAGGCCTTTGTTTTGTTTGCTAAATGCTAAGGACTAAACAAAGAGGCTGGCTGTTACCTTATGTTTTTTGTATAATTTTTTTGATGGCGAGGTGCTGAAAATATATGTCCAATTACTAATTTATGAGTTGAGATCTTTTTTGAATCTGTGTCTTGTGTCAACGAATTTGGAAATTCGGACCACTTATTTTAAATTTCACGGTCCTCATTAGCCTATTCTACTGATCCACCTCACACAAACCAAGGATTCAGATCTTTTTTTCCCTCTTCAACGATCTGTATCTCTGCATATTTGGACTCCTTATTGTATAAAAATTTCTTCATGAAGTTACGTGATGATGACTTGCCTACAAATGGAAAGTGTTTTTTTTTGCTTGTTTGATTGTTTGTTTGTTTGTTTGTTTTTATGTTTAAGTGGGGGAATTTAATTGTCGAAATTATTTCATACATTTGAAACTTCCTATTTCCATGAGGTCGAAATTTTTAGTCATATTATTAGTTGTATATACAAAAATTTCTCCATGGTGCCACATGACCTACGAATGCTCTCCAAAATGCAGAAAACAACTTTCCTTCTCTGTTACACAAATTATGAATATTTTTATTTTTATTTTTATTTTTATTTTTATTATTTTTTAAAATTAGTTAATGTTTTCATCACGATAGTCCATCATGTCTGGGGTTGAGAAGGCTTACAGAAGCATTTCAACCTCTTATAACCATCATTGCATGTTTCATCAACGTCATAAACCGAACTCAAAACGGACTGTATGAAATACGGGCCTACAAAATGGTTTTGTTGCATGTATTAGTGGGTGGTTTAATAGGAAATTAATTGATAATTATCTATGTGCTGCCAGCTACCTGATTTAGAAATGCCTAAAAATGGACCAATTTTGCGATGAGTCATTTTCTCGTTGTTTTTGGTTATGCGCCGTATTTATAAGTCGGTGATTAATAGTTTAACAAATTTTTGCCTAGTCTTTCTGCCGACAAAGCCAAAAACTTGAAATACATTAGAAACTCCAAACGTCCAGTTCTTGGGAAATAGAAAGTGATTTTTTTCAGAGAAATTCTAGGCTCATATTTTACACGGTGAGTTTCGAGTTCGATTTTTGACGTTAGTATCATACGAGAATGGGCAAGAGAGAATGAAATGCCTATGTGAGATCCCGACTTTCGAAAATGCAGACTATCGTGATGAAACTGCTAATCGATTCCCTTCAAAATTAAATAGAAAGTGATTTTTATCTGCATTTGTTTTTGCTCATGTTTTTGTTTGTATCTTCTGAGGGAATATGATAAAATATCGAGATAAAATCAAGCAAAGAAAATAGAAAGGGGTAAAAATTAGAGTAATTTTACAAGTTACATGATTTCTTGTAAATTTTTACATGACATTTAATTAATGTACCAACAAAATTAAAAATGGACACTGCTATTCATACACTAGTAAAGAAGCTAAATGTGCCCGAGAAAAAAGACGACTCGAGAAACACTGTTTAACTTTATAATTTTTTTTATTTTATTTTTTGAACTAATGATATTATCTACATTAAGAGGGTGTGGATTTAACCTTACAATAAGCTAGTAATAACGTGGTTTAAATTCATCTATGGCGAGAATCGAATCTAAAACTTCTTACCTCATAAGTGAAGAAGAATGTCATTCGACGTAGTACTAAATATCTGTTTGATTTCGTACTTAAAAACACAAGAAAAAATACACAAAATTTCTTACAAAAGAAAATATAAATTACCCGAGATATAAAAACGGCTAACGGCTTGAATAAAAAGAAGTAATAAAATCCCAAAACTGCCAATTTATTTCCTCTTACGAAAACCACGAAATGTCCATGAAGAAGTTCATGAACAGTGTGAGCAGAAGAAATTACCCAAATTTCAAACGAGATTATTCTGTCTTCCAATAAGTCATCATCTTCACTCTCTCTTCCGATGATTTGCTCTTTGACTCTCCCTCCTCTTTCTCTCTCCATCCTCTGCCATTCCTGAAGAATTATTGTCACTCTCTCTCTCTCTCTCTCTCTACTCTCTTATCCCTCCTCTTGCCTGTTCGTTTTTTCTCAGATTCCGTCAAAACTTCGCTCGCCGGCTCTTTTGTCCAACATCTGCAAAACCCACTTCTCCACAAGCCCCAGCAACCATTCTTTCTGCTCTTTCTTCCACCTCCGATTCTGATCTGTTGCTCTGTACGGACTTCCCCCCCCCCCCCCCCCCCCCCGGGGCATGTGAAGGACCCTCAAGCATCTCAAGTGATACTATTCTCCATGTAAAAGTTTCTTCCTTGGCTTCATTTCATTAATTTTCGTGCAAATTGGCATCTGGGTTTTTCTTATTTATGGTTAATCTTGAATTTTTTTAATGTTTTTTTCCCGTTTGAATGTAAATTTTGCTTCATTTGATATGGGGTTTTCTCGTAATTTGTGCTTTATATGATCTTGGTGGTTTCCCGATTATCTTTCATAATTTCCAGTCCAATTTTTGCTTAAAGTTTGTGAATTTAATTCCTTAATCTGACTTTTTTTTGCTGCTTTTGAATATTTAGATCATTTGATCGTTACTTAGTTAAGTTTAATACTGGCGGATTGGCGGTGATCGAATTGATCCGGTCTCGAATAGTTTGGCATGTGAGATGATAACAGACTAACAGAGGAAGAGTAGTTGATACATCTGTGGTTGATTTACAAATTTTGGCAAATCCTTGCCATTTCTTTGGTTTCCTTGTGATTTATATCTATCTTCATAACCAAATAGCGATATCTTCGTAACTTGGTTTCTGGCTAATCTAGTTTTTCAGCATTGAATTGTGGATTAAAGTTTTTGATTGAGTTTTTATTTAATTTCAGATTGGAATGGGTACATATCTGAGCACTCCTAAAACTGAAAAGTTCTCGGAAGATGGCGAGAATGACCGTGTCAGATATGGTTTGTCGTCCATGCAAGGATGGCGTACCACAATGGAGGATGCTGTGAGTACATTTAACTTTCCTCTTCCTCTCAGAAGTTGTTTTGAGAACATAAATTCTTTTATTTCCATTCTCAGAAGTTTATACTTTTGTATCCTTTTCCGTCTTTATTTAGCATGCTATAGTTAGGATTCAACTGAATATGATATTCATTGACATGTTCAATTGATTGCATAACTCTAATTCCACTTGGCGGATTATTGCTGTCCTTTTAATTAGGATAGAAGTCAATTATCTTGTGGCATATGATGGTGCAGATAGAGGGTTGGGCGTGGCTACTCCTTGCTTGTAGCCTGGTAGTTTCCCGTGGTCTGTTTATTTGACTAGCCCTATTGGTGCCTTCTGCTTCTTGTAGAAATAATCCGGACTGTAGGGAGTAAGTAGTACTTTACAAAAACTGTTACTTGCTTCCCCAATTGGTAGAAACCATCCCACTTGGCTTTTCAAAATCTAGTTCTCTCTCTTTGTACGAAATCCTTTCCTTGTTTACTTTTCCTGATAAATTGTTGGAAAACTATACTCTCCTGCATTTATAAATTTTTTGCATCCTGTATAAGAGGAAATTGCAGTGATTACTTACTTTGTTTTCAGAAAATCGTGTCACATTATTAAGTGCTGTTGTTACTGTGATTTATTTTGTTAGCATGCAGCATATCCTGATCTGGATGCATCCACCTCATTCTTTGGTGTTTATGATGGCCATGGAGGTAAGAATTTGAAACTTTTGGTGTCGACATATGCACTAGAGCTAATATTGATTTTTCAGTTACTGTACCATTGTGGAGTCTCTCTCTCTTTCTCTCTCTCAAATGAATGCTTTCTGTTTATCAGATCTACATGGCACTTTTCAAAGTATTTAGCAATATTTACATTTATTGTATTATATCTGACCTAAATCCAATAATTTTCTAGGCAAGGTAGTTGCTAAGTTCTGCGCAAAATATCTTCACCAACAAGTACTCAAGAATGAAGCATATGCGGCTGGAGACATAGGAACTTCTGTTCAGAAAGCTTTTTTCAGGTTACTACCTTTGATCTACTTAAATTCAGTTGCCTTTTACTGTTTTCTGAGAGGAGGGGACGATTACAATTAGTCAAGCTATATCGTATTGGGCTGTTCTTTATGATAGCTTCAGCTTATTAAGCCAAAATATTGGCCATATGGTTTAAGCCTATATTGTCCTGGATCCTTGTGAGATCATAGATACTTGAGATGGTAATACTTTTATTACCTATCTTTATTGTTGTGGTCTTATGAATCTTTTTAATTTTGAAGTTGAAGATGTTGTTAGTTGGTTTATGCAGAATGGATGAAATGATGCGTGGACAAAGGGGTTGGAGAGAGTTGGCTGTTTTGGGAGATAAGATAAACAAGTTTACTGGCATGATAGAAGGGTTAATTTGGTCTCCAAGGGGCAGTGATGGTAATGATCAAGCTGATGATTGGGCTTTTGAGGAGGTAGGTGCTAGAACCATATAGTTCATTGACTTTATTGTCTCTTTTTGGAGCAGATTCTGATCTGCTTTATTGCATATTAAATTGACCACATGGATTCTTGGGTAATTTAGAACTTAATCATTTACTATTGCGATTCGTATGGTTAGAAGAAAACAGCAGTATACTTCCTGTAGGGGAAGGCAGATTGGAGGAAGGAAACCATGGCTCCATCCCTTTGTTGCAAATTTATAGTTCTAGACTGTAATGTTGAAATTTTTTCTCCTCGCTTTATATCCAAACAAGCCCAATAATTTCCCTCCTCTCAAACCAAATAGGAGGGAGAAATCAACTCCCTTTCCATCTGTTCCATTTTCCATTCCGATGAACATCTTAAACTGAACACAGTTTAGGATTGAAACCTGAGTCACCGAGAGATTATCTATAGTACATGGGGACATCCCTGCACACACCAAGAAATTATCTATAGTGCAAGTAATTTGTTTCATTTGGTTTCATAATGTCAAGGAATTCCATAATTTAAACGCAATTATGTTTTCAGGGGCCTCACTCTGATTTTACTGGTCCAACTTCTGGGAGCACTGCCTGTGTTGCAATTCTTCGAAACAAGCAACTTTTTGTGGCGAATGCTGGTGATTCTCGTTGTGTGATATCAAGGAAGGGTCAGGTAATTTATTATATTTCTGTTGTTTTTCTTTCTTGTTATGTTGATTGCTTAAAATAGATAATCAAGTCTTTTCATTTCTATATCAAATGGTTAAAAGTGATGAGAGGTCTAAATTCTAAGGCTATTTATATGTGATCCTATGTTTACAATTGAGAATATTTGTATATACTTGTTTCCCGCTGTAAATTGCATATAGTTTTCTGATGTCACTTCTATTTTTCAGGCATATAATCTGTCAAGGGACCACAAACCTGATCTTGAGCTTGAGAAGGAGAGGATTTTAAAAGCTGGTGGTTTCATCCATGCAGGACGAGTCAATGGAAGTTTGAACCTTGCAAGAGCTATAGGTAATTATTGTGCATGAATGCATTCTTAGTATAACACGGTTCCGAAATCTCAATTACATTTATATCCAAAGGAATTAAATTATGTTTTGAAATTTATGTTTATGGATGTATGGAACTTCCTTGGAATACGTTCAGTGTTGTGTTGTAAACTACATTGAGTGTTTTTGTGCATGCGCATATTTGTGGAGGGGGAGCTAAGTGCATAGCTTTTTATGTTCCTGTACTCATTAATTTTGCATATACTGCAGGTGACATGGAATTCAAGCAGAATAAATTTTTGCCAGCTGAAAAACAAATCGTAACTGCATGTCCGGACATAAACACTGTATGTATATACTTGCGACATTGAAAGTTTTCACAAGATATTTAGAAAAATATAGTAGTTTGGATAATGGCGGTTTTTGGGGGCTATCTACATTTTGGAGTTTCCCAAAATTGTTTGGTACATGTTTTATTATAAAAGCAAAAATAACTAACAGTTATTGGCTATTACTTTTGTCTTCCATTTTAATTTATTTACTTATTTTTTAATTAGGTTGAGCTTTGCGATGACGATGAATTTATTGTGCTAGCATGCGATGGCATCTGGTATGCGTCTTTAACTTTTCTTTCTTTATGTTCATATTTTTGTTCAATATATCCTTGCTGATATAATTCTGCTTTTGATAACTCAGTTTAATGTTTTTAAGTTATGGTATGATTGTCGGAAATTGAGTTGATATTTTTGTTACTTCTTACAGGGACTGTATGTCTAGCCAGCAAGTGGTAGATTTTGTACATGAACAACTATTGTCTGTGAGTGCATGTTTCTCTTTCTTTTCTTTGGTTTTCCTGGTTTGAAAACAAGGACAGCACTTTCGCAATGCAGTTGAAGTGGTTCCATATAGAGCGATATGTTGCTTGGTATGACACTTTATCATTGTAAATCATGCAGGAAAGCAAGCTATCTGCGGTGTGCGAGAGAGCCCTTGATAGGTGTTTGGCGCCATCGACTGCTGGTGGTGAGGGATGCGATAACATGACCATGATCGTGGTGCAGTTCAAGAAGCCCAAACAGTCGACTGAGTCTGAGGGTGGGCAATCCTCATCAGCTGAAGAAGCAGGTGGAAGCGATTCAAACGGAAGTGATTCAAAGGCAGATGAAAGTGAATCGAAGTAGTGGCCCGCTTTGTACCTTGAAACTAGTGGAGAGATTTGCATCACGTTTTTACTCTCAGAAGAAATGTGAATCTCAGATTGGTAATTGTAGATTGTTTAGCCTGGAAAAAACAGGAAAACGAATGGATCTTTAGCGATTTAGATAAAACTCGTTTTTGTGCTCTTCGATGTTTGTTTTTTCGGTTGAAACACACGTTGAAATAGTATGTACAGATTATAACAAAGTACCACCAGAGTGTTTGAATGTAATCTTAATATATCTTTGAGCTGTTCAAGTAAAAATGATGTGAAGTGTTTTTCTGTTTCACTGTCACTATACCATCTGGATAAAAGTGTGTTTGCACTTTGCAGTGTGCTGCGATTTCAGAAGCAGTCATGAACAAACCGGGTTGGGACCAATTTGCCAAACGGGTTTGCAGCTTCGACTGTCTGATGTGGCATAGGGCCATTTAGACTAGCAAGACACAATATCCGATATGGTGCAAGAGGTTTTGAATTCAAATTCCATTTGCGAGGAAGCAGGATATCGATGAGTAACTCAATAGAATTGAGTGAAATTGATGAGTTTGAAACATAAAGGACCAAAGTGACATTTCAAAACTTAAAAAGACCGTTTGTGAGAAAAACCTCAGATTTTAAGAAATCACATCTCAGCTCTCAAAAGCTCTAGAAGGGGAAGGACAAAAAAAAAAAAATGACAAAATATTAGAACGAGAACAACACTAAAGCTTGTTTCACTAAATGAGATAGACTTTATTCCAGAACGATATTGCGTTTGGTTTTATGCCAAGTTTTCTATTAGTTTCAAGTACTCTATATCTTTTCTTAAAATCCTTTTTCAAGTATTCATAGATCTTCCTTTACTCTTTTATAACAAAATACTATTATAAAAAAAAATTAAAAAATTAACAACGTGTCCTAAATCTGAAATCTGAAATTTCAAGGAGGGTATTTGGTAATTTTAACACTTCACCATCTCAAAGCCCCATTGGTAAAGCCCTTCTCAGCTAGAAGCCTACAAACTGCAAAAAAGCAAACAGCTGGCTAGTCTTGATGTATTAAGCTGCACTCTCTCTCTCTCTCTCTCTACCCACCTCACTCCTCTCTCTCTCCCCAAAATGTCCCCCCAGCTGGACAGGAAGGACGGATACTGGTCTTCAAATGTCCTCCAATCCAACTGCCACCCACACCTTTCTCCTCCAACCCAAAACTTTTTTCACCTTCCACAATTGCCCTTCTGTAACATTCCATCTTCAGGCTCTTCATCACTCATTTACTCTGTATTCTTTGTCTCCCACCTCCATGGGCCTTTTCGGGTTCTCACAACCCAGAGAGTTTCTTCTCACAGACCCAAAAAAGAAACAGACAGATGTCCATATGTATTCTGTATACACACAAAAACCATCTCTCTCCATAATTTCATTTATTTATTTGTTGTTGTTTCTCCTCCCCCTCCTCCTCTCTCTCTCTCCCTCCTTGTCTCTCTGGAATCCAAAACCTTATCTCCTTTTTCGATTTGGCTTTTCATTTCCTTTCCTTAATCTCCAAGGTTTTTATCTATTTTTTTTTTACCAGAATTTGAGGTAGGGTATTTTTTGGTCTATAAAAATAAGATTTTTATTTCCTGATTGGATGTGGATTTTTAATTTTTTCACTATTTAATGGTCAAAGATTGGAGCTTTGAGCAGGAGATGAAAAGGGTTCGACTGGGTTTCGAATTTGGTCGCTTTTCTCTCTTGAATTTTGTTGGGTTTTTGTGATTAATTTGGGAATTGAAGAGGAAGATGAAAAGGACTGCCGGCAATTGTAAGCAATCTCAGCCTGCTGATGAGGAAACTAGGACAAAGTTCAGACATGAAAGTCTTCTGCAGGATTACCTTTTACGACGAAAGGTTAGTTTTTGTTCTGACTTTTGTTTTGGTCTTGCTTTTCTTGTTGCAATTCTCTTGCTAATTATGTTTTTCTCAAGTCTTATTGAAATCCTTGTATGATTAAGGGAGTGTATTCAATTCAAATTTTGAGGGAGATCAATTCTTTTAATTAATCTAGGTGTATTTAATCAGGATTTTAAGTAATTTTTTGAGATTCAACGTGTATTCAATAAGGATTTTAAAGAGGTTTTATAACATTCTAGGCAGTATTCAATTAGAATTTGATTTTAAAGAATTTGAAAAAGTTGAGAAATCAGAGGGAATTGGAGAAATTTCGTAATGTATTTGAAGCATTCACAAATCTCACGTCTCCTCATCAGATTTTGAGGGAATTAAATCAAAATTTTACATGGAATCTCAACAAATTAATTAAGTTTTATAAAACTCCATGGAATTATAAGTCCATTTAAATCTCTCAAATTCCTAATTGAATACACCTCTTTAAGTGTTGATTTGGATTAGTTTTCTTTAATTGTGGTGTTTGTTTTACCTTCTAGTTAGTTTGTTGTCATTGAGAAAACAAGATTTGAGAACAAAATCGAGAGACTGAAAAACCAAACTCAATTTTAGACTGACAATTGTTTATCTGACAAGATGATATGTGATCTACTTCAATCTACTGGAAAGGGGATTCGAACTTGGCTCGAGTTGGCGGGCACACTACCATGACCAACTTACTAACGCACAGTTGTTACGGGGATTTGAACTTGGTCCGAGGTGGCGGGCACACTGCCATGACCAACTTACTAAAGCGCATACTAACAGTTGTTTTCGAGTATCTGAAATACTTGTTTACTATATAGTTTGGAAACAATGGATTGAACACTATGATGGAAGAAACGAAATTAATTGGGTTCGAATTTGTGCGGTTTTGATTGTATGAATAAAAGATGAACATTGTTTCTTTTTGTGTTCTGATAGGAATTTGTATCAAAGAAACAGATGATGCAAGCTGCGAAGCAGAAAAGAGACATTCTTTTGGCGGAAATTCGGTATGATTTTGTTCTTCTGGTTTCTCTGTATTGCAATGCTATCTGTCCGCAGGTAGGATACTAATTTGCTTCTCTCTTCGGAGTTTCAGATTTTTGAGACGAAGGTATAGCCATCTGCTGAAGATAAAATCAGCAGAAACCGAACCAGAAGTCCGACATCAGAATTCTGATGTACAGCCTAAGAAGTTGGCAAAGAAGAAAAAAGATGCTAATGAAGCTGTTGTAAATAAGCCCTCTCGTGCCTCGCCGGAAGGAGGAGGAGTAGAACACATTGTTTCGGAGCCCGTAAGAGTAGAGAAGAAGCGTAAAAATCATGTAGTTAATGGCAGAAAGGTTCGGAAGAAAAAAATTGCGGTGCAAGATCATCTGAATGTTTAAATTACTCATAGTGAAAGCCGAAGGCCTTGAACAATCTCATTGTCATTGCGAAAGATATAAATATAATTGATCTTTTTTTCGGTTTTATTACGTGTGTGGTCATGTCCTCGATGCGGTGAATGTCCGAACGTTATTAGGATAGTATCCTTCTTGCTGGATTACGGATTAGTAAACGTGTCATATTATATCAGATACTCACTCTCAATGCAACCTGGGATGTCATCATTTAACATTTTGGTCATTCTTCGGGGGCAGTTCGTGCAAAACCCTCCGAAGAAATCTTCACAAAACAATCTCAGCAAGACGAAATATGAACATTATGTACGCAATAGCTTCGTATAATAATCTGTTTATGCCATTACAGAATATGATTTAACTGTATTTGACATAGCAGGTGTGAAAGAGGTAAACTAGATACAGCATTTACACTTATATGTTAACAACAGAAACCGTACAAAGTATATCGGTGGCCAAAGATAATACCGAATACATGTTACTTCCTCGCCGATACACATGTACGCTCAGAAGCAAACATCAATGCTGGAAAAGTGAATGTGTATGCGTTGAGTTGAATTGTAGCAAAATCATCACCCTGGAAAACAGCTGGGTTCAGACAAAAGTTTGAGAGAAACCCAAACACACCAGAATTTGTAATTTGTGTTAGAACACGTACCGCAGATACAGAGACAAGTCAGACGTGTATCTCTTGTAAGTCAAGTTTGGTTGGGAAGCTGTGCAAATGTTCCTACATTGGGGCTGCAGCCATCAACCATCATGTTCTTGTAAACTGCATAAGCATGATCTGGATCCCCGGATGTGCTATACAGTCGAATGAGAGCATTGTAGGTAAACACATCAGGTTCAAGACCTACAAGTTGTAGTTCTTCATAAATCCTCCCAGCTTGCTCCACCATTCCAACAAGTCCGAGATTGAGTATTAGCAAATTGTATGTGTAAAGATCAGGAGCGATTCCTCTAGTTCGCATTTCATCATAAAGAGTGAGTGCTTCCTCTACCCTCCGTGATCTTCCAAGTCCATTTATCATAAGGTTGTAAGAAACCGAGTCAGGATCGAGGCCACTTTGTTTTAACTCCTCAAAATAGTCCATGGCATCATCCACTCTCCCTGCCTGGCAGAGGCAATCCACAAGAATGGTGTAAGACTTCAGGTCAGGTCTTATCCCTTCTTTAATCATCCTTCTAAATAAGTCACAGGCAGCTTCCACATCACCTGTTTTCGCAAACCCATTTATAAGAATATTAAAAATAGCAGAATTAGGTTTGCATCCATAGTCGGCCATCTCATCAAAGAAATGCATTGCTTCGTCTAGTCTTCCTGACTTGAAAAGTCCATCTATGAGAGGACCATATGTACAAGGAGAGGGAGAGAAATCACCACTTACGAGATCATAATACAAATCTATAGCACTATCCACGCTATCAGATTTCACAAGACTGGAGATGACTATATTGTGCGTTACGGTGTTAGGCTTGCATCCCCTAAAAATCATCTCCTCGTACAATTCAAAGAGTTCGGTGATGTTCCCAGACTTCCCATGAGCATCAAGGAACAAGTTATAGGTGAATACATCGGGGGTACAACCACCATTCTTCATCTCCTTAAATAGATCCCAAGCTCTTTCAGCAGCATGATCTTTCAGAAGCCATTCAATCAAGTAGTTGTATGCTTCTAGTGTTGGCTTAATTCCAAGAGTTTTCGTAAATTTCTCAAATACCTTATGCGCATCAAAAGCTTTCCTTTGCGTACACAAAACTCTAAGTAGAGGAATCAGTACAGAGTCATCCCGGCAAATCCTATCAGAGATCAACCTTTCAGCAAATAAAATGGCTCTGTCTATTTCAGCTTCAATCAAAATCCCTCCCATTAAATCTTCCCAAAAAGGCCTATCTGCTCGTACCCCAACCTGATACACGAAGTTCTCAGCAATTTTGAAAGCATCCTCAATACGCCCATCCTTTACTACCCCAGGTAGGAGGGTACACAATGTTATATGATCAGGAAGTAGTGATTTCTTCATCTGATGGAAGAACCAGAATGCATAATCAATTCTGTTTTCTCTGATTAAGCCGTAAAGTATAGTATTATAGGTCAGAACATCAGGACTGCAACTCATTGTGGTCATTTTGCAGAACATTTTCAAGGCCAGAGTAACCTCGTCATTCTTGCAAAGGCAGTTCAGGAGTGTGTTGAAAGTTATTGTGTTTGGAGGACACCCTTGTTCGGCCATATTCTCAAACATTTCAATGGCCTTTTCGACTTCTCCATCTTTCCCTAATGCAGCGAGTAATGTGTTGTAGGTCACAACTGTTGGAGTGAGCTTCATTTCCTTCATTCTGTAAAACATTTGCCATGCTTCATCCACTCGGTCAGCCTTGTAAAGCATGTCAATCAAAGAATTAACAATAATTACATCTGCTTCGCACCCATTTCTTTCCATCTCCAAGAGTAACTCGATGGCATCATCTATTTGCCCCACCTTACTATAGCACTTCATCATCATGTTGTAAGTTACTGAATCTGGAGAAAGCCCGTAATATTTGAGCTCATTATAAACATCCTGCGCCTCTTGAAGTCTACCCTCTTCAGCAAGACTGTACAAAGATGCATTACAAGCAACAATATTAGGAACAATGCCTTTATTTTTCATCTTCTCAAAGGCCTCCATAGCTTTGCCAGAGTCGCCACACTTTCCATAGTAGTCAATGAAAAGGATGTATGTGTAAGCAGTAGGTGGAACACCCAGACAGTCAATACTATTGAAAAGCTTCAATGCCTCGTCCAACCTACATAACTGCAGAAGTCCACCAATTAAAGTGTTGTATGTATGAAGATTCGGCGAGACCCCTTGTTTTCTCATGGTATCCAACATATTAAATGCTTCGTCAACATTTCCAGCTTTGCATAAAGCATTGACAAGTATGGTGAAAGTAACCACATCCGGAGCATAACCGTCAGCTTCCATTTCACTCCAAAATTCTTTCACTGTGTCCAAGTCTTTACCGTCACTAAACTTATCCAGCAAAGTAATGTAGGTTACTTGGTCAGGCTTATGACCACTAGCCTTCATTTTTACAAACAACTCCTTAGCCTTGTCAAGTTTACCTGCATTACAAAGAGCATCAATGAGAACGGTGTAAGTCACAACATCGGGGCCACATCCCTCATCATCCATTCTCTTAAAAATCTCATACGCTTCGTTAATTTTCCCCGCCCTCCCAAGTACTCTAATGCATATAGTAAAAGTATAAACATTAGGCCTCAATCCCAAAATTTCCATCTCATTTAGCAAGCTCATAACAGTTTTAACATCCCTTCTTTTCCCCAATGCCACCATAAGTGCCGAGTAAGTCTTCAGACTTGGCTTAATCCCTTCTGAAACCACTCTTTCATAAACCTCCAAAGCCTCCCTACAATATCCAGACTGAATAAGATTATAGATCAACCCATTGTATGAATACGCATTCAATACAAACCCCGCTTTTCGCATCACTTCAAGAGCGAAGGGCGCCTGTCGAATACCACCTCGTACATCAAGACCCTCAAAGATAGTAAGGTAAGTGTCCAAACTCCTATTTATGATCTGCTTCTGCATCAAATCAAACACATAAGCCATATCCTCCACTCTCCTATCAACCCCCAAGACTTCAAGCATGTAATTGCAAGTTTCAGTGGTGTGAACAACACTAGGCAACTCCGCAAATGACTTAAACAATGCTAAAGCAGATTTCGGGTCCGAAACTGACTTCAAAACCCTCATGACTTCCTCAGAAGAAACCGAAATTTTCAGGTTTTTCTTCCCCACCACCATCTCCTCCTCTGACCTTTTCATCACAAACCCACAAAAACCCATCCCTTTTTTTCGCTTTTTCGTCAAGTTTGACAAAGACCCACATCCCCAAACATTCAACTTCCCAAAGTTTCGAGCTTTCAGCGAACCCAAGTGGCTTATAGCAAATATCCTATTGTCAGTGAGAGCAACACTGTAATTTACGCTGCTACAGCACATGCTTGAAGAGCAGACAATCAACAATTCCATAGATAATACACTTTATGAGCTAAAGAATGAGAAACTCACAGAAATTGAAGACGGATTTTTCATTTTGTTAGTTGAATTTCTGCTGAGAAAGCAAATAAATGTGCGCGCGTTCCGCTGCTGAGAGAGAGAGAGAGAGAGAGAGAGAGAGAGAGAGAGAGAGAGAGAGAAAGCAGAAGGGTTGCTGCTATGGAGGAAGATAGAATCGACTATGGGTTCGTTGAAGTGGGAGTTTGAAATTGGAGAAGGTGTTGGGGTGAATTGGGTAGCCCTCCCTCCATTGATGCAGGCTGAAATGTAATCATGTATGGGGGGGTGTGGTGGGTTTTGGATATTTTTGTTGTTTTGTTTGGCTCCAAATTCATTTTCCCCCTTCTCAGTAAGAAAACAAAATTTAGAAAAGAGAAAAAACATGAAAAACTCAATTATGATTTGTAGTTTATGCCAATTTTTTATATATTATTTTATTTATGGCTAATCTCTAAATTCATATATTACAGATTCATTAATTCGTTCAAATTATAGTAGACGACTAATGATTAGCACTAATCTTTGTATTCAGCTATATTATAACTTAATGAACTCGTAATACTACGTAAGCTGAGGTGTTGTTGGAGTGGTTTAGGATGACATTTTGTTAGTAACTGTGTCGATCTTTAACCCTGATTCACTCGGTTGTTTGTTAGTTAACTTGGTTAGTCCTCGGTGTGGGCTTTCCTGTTGTCTTTCGGCTTTGTCTTGGTGTATTTCCAGATTACCCAAAAAAAAAAAAACACACACACAATAGTTTTCGCTTGCATCGTTCGAATATTTCACTCTCAATCGTCTTTTCATTAGGAAAGATTTTAAAACTCTATTTGCACTCTTTTTCCGTTACAACATTTGAATTAAAAATCACTATATTTCACTGTTCTAAAAATCTCTGCTTAGGCCCGATCTAGGCGCTAGGCAGCTAGTCTACCGCCTCGATTAATGTCTAGGCGTTTGAAAATTAAGAAAGGGTGCCTAGACCAGTTGAGGCACCCCCCTAGACCACCTAGGCACCCGTCTAGCCCGTCCAGACCCGCTAGGCACTTGCCTAGGTTGCAATTTACTTGGACAGAAAATAGATAACTTTCAATTTGCATTTAATTATTTTTGAATAAATTGTAAGAGACTTGTTGAATACTTAAATGAGCACACACTATATGTTTGTTCCTTATGTTTTCATTATGTTCAAATACTTCAAAATACATATGTCATTCTATTTTGTAGTTTATGATAAAATTATATATATTTTAAGTATAAACAGACACTTATTTACACGAAATATAATGGATTTACATAACTATGCCTAGTCTGCCTAGGCGCCCGCCTAGACCCCACCTAGCCGCCTAGGCGCTAGGCCCCAGCCCGCCGTCCGACTAGCACCTAACGTCTTTTAGAACCTTATAACGATTATTTTTACAAAAAAATTCATTAAGATTGAGTTTGTTTAGGCAATTAATGATAGTAAATAGATAGACAATTCGTAATTCGTATATCGAATTTGTCTATTTGTTTTTATATATTTAGATAACCAAATGATCTCATTTTAAATTAGTTTTGTACATAAATAATCTTTACAACGTAATTTATAATAAAGAGTCGTTGCGCACTCTTGTCCCTAAATTGCCACCATAAACACCGATTTCATATCTCAAATCCCCCCTTCATTTTTGGCACTAAACTCAAAAGCCCTAGCCCCCTCAAAAACTCGACATTTACTTCCTCCTCCTCCTAACTTGGAAATTTCGCTGTCTAAATCTGCCACCCCACACCCTCTGAGTTTATATACTCTTCTATTTCTCTGTCACAGCCCCACATAGATTTAGAGAGAGAAAGATATAGAGAGCGAGAGACGGGGAACAATGGAAGGAAGCTCTATAATACCAGATTCAGTGATGGAATCAGTGAAGAAAACCTTGGGGGACGTCGAAGAACTTCGACCCCACCTCCTCCAGTTCCTCTCACTCGCCGACGCCGACGTCCTCGCCGAAATGCCGCCGCTCGACCGCGCCCACTCGCTGCTTATGCTCTCCAAGGCCACCACCCTCCTCTTCGCCTGTAAGTCTTCGCCTTCCTTCACTCAATTTTCAGTTAATTCCGATTTGATTGCGGTTTTTGGGTAACCCAGTTCGAATTTTAGTTGAATTTTTGTATTTTTTGGTTTTACAGTGAGGCTGAGGTGCACTGGAGTAAACCCATTTAACCATCCAGTCAAAACGGAGTTCGTAAGTTTGCTAATTTTTGTATATTTTTTAATCAAATTCTTGAAATTTATCGAATTTATGTGGATATTGTTTCTGGGTTTATGCATGTCTGTGTGTGTGAGTTCATGGTTTTTGAGATTGTCGGATTTGCGTAACTGTTTGAATTGGGTGAAGTTGAATGTTTTTCTGTTTTTGTTGTCTCATTTATGTAGGATAGATTAAAATTGTATGAGGAGAAGCTTGAGAAGTTGGTGGATTTGAGTAAAGGTACTTGCTTTTCTTTTGGAAGTGCCATTATTGATAGATCGATTTGTATATTGTAGTATCGAGATATGCTAAGTGCAGTCGCCCGCGCCTAGTGAGTTACCGTTAGTAATTGATTTGGGATGCTGTCATTCGAACTCAGTGTTGTGTGGGAGACTGTGATTAGCATTTTCCTTTTTGTCCGTCCGTGACTGTAGATTGAGGTGCTGCCATTCGCGCATGTGTCATGTGGGCGGCTGTGCTTAGTGTTCTCCTTGTTGTCTCAAACAATGCCGCAACCAAGAAGGACGTTACAGATTGAAGCTATGCATGACATATATCCTGGATATCGTGTTTCATGTGTTTTACATATTGAATTGTTTGCAAATTTCCATTTTTACTTATGATTGTTTGACTGGTGGGTTGTTTATATTCTTATTGACAATTTGATTTTGTTCAAGCTCCTTTGCGACCGTCTACTACTTTAAATCATCAGGCAGCTACCCGTTTCATCGAGCATTCTTTGCCAGACCTCACCTCTGGTAAGTTGGTCATTTACCTTTTATGTCAGTATCGTCACTTTTTAAACACCTTGATATCATTCCACTCAATAATAGTTGATTTTTTCAGATCAGAGGCAAAGTATGAGAGCCATTAGCAAAGGAGACGGGCCAACCATGAAGTATCTAGAAAGGAATGCCCCAAAGAAAAGGAAATATCAATCCCCTAATAAACAATCAGTTCAATCTGCTGCCAAGGAATTCCTTGAGAAAGCAGCACGAGAGATTCTTGGTGATAATGAAGGTGGTCTGAAGGGACCTATACAGATCAGCAGTTCAGATGAAGAGGATGTATCCATGAGCTGATTTCTGATTTTCCCGGTAGAACTCTTTTCTTAACTCTTATTCACGTTATGGTTTAATTTCCTCGGTTATTTCAGCTGTTTCAAGTTCATTATGGTCATCTAGCTTTCAATATTACAGAGTCATGTGCCCGTGTCAGTGTTATTGGACATTGGTATAGCAATACTTGTGCTACTTGTCTAAAATCTGTATACACGTTGCTCGTTCAAAATGGGAAGACCAAGGATTTGATATATCCATAAATTGTTATGTATAACTGATAAGATTTCGTTATTGATGATTGAGTTGCTAATAATTGTAGTTTTCAGGTTTGGAATAACTATATATTACAAGTAAATTTGTTATTGCTACCAATGCAAGTCATTTTTTGTTATTAACCACTTAAATAGTATTGCTATCCTTCCACACCTAATTCTGATTTTGATGATCGGTGCAATTTGGGGGGATTACAAATCACTATTTGTCACCAATGGGAATTTAATAATTCAAACCGATCTGGAAATACATGGTGCTATACTTATTGAAAGTCTATGAACTTTAAGGGAAATTTATTCCCACGGGGACTCCCCATATGGGATATAAAACTATTGATGACAGGCAGTACCATAGCTAAATACGTAGGTTTAGGTATGAATGAGCTGTTGCTTTGTAATCATATAAAATTGTTGGCATTTACAACTTGATATGTGTGCCATATCCAAATATTCGTATGAAAGTGAATCTAGTCTACGACTAGATTTGCCGTAGTTATGAGGATTTATAACTAGGACCGTAGGACACACACATGTTTTGAAGTGATTGATGTATAAGATGGTGTTTGAGACATGTCCTACCATCTATTACGATCGGATGGTTCTATTTCTCAATCTTTCTGACTTGCTTCTACGGAACCAAGGTCTTGCTCCTATGGAACAGAGGTCGAAAAGATTGAGAAAAAGATCACCTTGATTTGGATGGTGAAAATAGATATGTTGATGCACGTAAACACACGCTTGAAATCAGGTTTTCCCTTAATTCTGGAGAAGTCAAGGAATCAAGGCACATAATTTAATCCTACTTAAAACTCACTAATCAGAATTGCTGATGTTGCCCTCACGTTTCCAGTTAGGCCATCGCGTATGAATCGTTGTGAACTGCTTGTAAAAGTAAATTATCTTAATCTTTTTGTTCCTTTATACCAAGTTTGAAGAGATTTAAGTTTCATCTTCTTTTGACCATCTTCGTTCTTATCTTTACTTTCACAGGGTTGCGTTGCGGAGACCAGATTTGCTCTCGTTTTGGAATGATCCGTCATCCGTCCTCTCTGTAGTGCTTTTGCGTTTTCTTTCTTTTCCATAGTGCAAGTTTTTGTGTTGTTACCTTTTGATTAGTAGAAATGTAGTCGTAATTTACCAGACGAATGTATCAGCATCTTATTATGTCTTGAACGGGAAGGTGTTGCTTGGAGGAATGTGTTATCCATATACATGTCTTTATATATCATGACTACAACTCTGGATTAAATTTTGAAGACAATTAGAATACTATATAATATGACTGGCAATGCTGAGGTTTTATGATGATATTTGTACAATTTTTGAACTGTCGGTTAAGAGTTTGTCTGGAAGTGTTTTTAAAAGACTGAAAGAGCTTTTAGAGCAAAAATTTCAGAATTCACTTGTATTTTTACTAATGATTGGTTTTAAAAATTAAAAGCACTTTCAATCATTAACAAAAATGTTATAAGCCATTAAGAATGGTCTTATAATATATTGAGAAATTATAAGTAGAATGGTCTTATCATATATTGAGAAATTATAAGTATCTTTTTTATTAAAATTTGAAGTTGTAAATAGCAAAATCAATCATAAATTTCAAAGTAACAGGCGAGACCAACCTACAAAAACGAAGTGGTCCCTTCGTAACCAGTCATTTGTAATATCAACGTTTGGAAATTTTCCGAAAAGCTAATTGTAAGTTCTTCTCTTCGTGACCCAAAACGTAGCCGAAATGAAGATTCATCGACTTTGAACATCTTCGGAATATTCCGCATGAAAATATTACCAAAATGAGGTTTTATGATGAATATTGTTGAACCAGGCAAAACCAATTAAAAATCGAGAGTAAATAGTTAGTAGTTTTAGTGAAAGAAGAATTTGCAAGATATTTTGTGTGCACACTAAGAAAAAGTTAATAAGTCATTTGAAACCCATCTTTGTTGTGAAAGAGGTGTGTTATCCACACACCTTTTTTTTACTTCTTACACACCTCTTGTTAATTTATGTCTGTTGATCTTCTTCAATTCATCTAATCCAACGACCGAAAAGGCGAAATCCAAAAAGGTGTGGGAGAAGTAAAAAAAGGTGTGTGGATATCATACCCCGTTGTAAAATTGTGAGAATGAATGAATGTCCACAATAAGGGAGACTCGAGAATAATAGGGTAATAGTTGTTGTGTGATGCTTTCAAAAAGAGCAATCATTTTGTTTGCTTGGTTTGTCACGGATGTTACTCTATATAAAGAGCACTCCTGTATGTGATCACAATACACACTGAAAAGAACTAAAAACAATAATATCAGTATCCCTCCCTACCTCTTTTTATCTACAATCTTTTTATGTTATAATTACGAAACTAAACAGTATGATATTTTAAAAATGCTTCGCTCATGTCCCTAGCAAATATTATATCTCTAACTTTTGCCTATTTATAACAATCTTAGAATAGTTGAACAGACCCTTTCATTAAAGAAAATAAAAATAAAAAGAAATTAAAAATAAAAATAAAATTACCAAAGTTTTGTTCAAAAGAGATCCACCCTATCCAAAAACACACAGACAGCGCGAGAGAGTGGCAGTGAATTACACCCTCTTCCTTCCTTAAGTAAACGACAACTTGTACTTTTTCGCTTCTTCTATCTTCTTCCTCTCTCTCTCGCTCCGTCAATGGCGTCGACCAGTGCTTTAAGCTCCCGGCTTTCCAACTTCCACCGCCTCACCGACTCCCAGGAGCACCTCTCTTTCCGTAAGCTACCTCTCTCTTCCTCTCGATACGTTTTGGCTTAGTACCAGTAGCAATCCTTTCAGTTTTGTATGCAAATATGTCTCGAATTGCATAGAAAAATTATGGGTTTTTGGAAACAAGATAGAACGGAAATTGAGTTCCTTTTTATACCAATTTTATGCCCTTATTAGCAAACACTTTAGGAAGAATCGTAGCTTTGGCAGTGTGAGAAATTATGGTTGGCATGTTGGACCATATTCTGGGCATTGAAATTTGATGCCACCTAGCTGAGCTAGATTGTTTAGGATGTCAAACTAGATGGTGGGCTTTGAAAATTTATGATCTTTAATGTTTGCGAATCTCCGAAATGGATGCTCAATCTGTTAATCATGGATTTGTTATGCAAAAATGTTTTGCCTAATCCGCTGTGAGACGGGGTTATTGTGTAATTTCTGATGACAAATCGAGCTTACTGCTTTTTCTGATTATAGGTGAAGTAGTAAACTCACATTCAGCATGTCCTTCAATTGTTTCTTGGCCTGGTGTTAAGACCGGGAGGGCACCCCGTTTCCCCCGTGTGTATGGCTTATTTGGAGGAGGAAAAAAGGATAACGCTGAAAAGGGTGATGATGCAGCTTCAAAGGTTTAGCATTTTCCCTCTTGTAGTTTGTTTTTCCATCTTTCTGGATCTTGTCTTGGGTGGACGAACTTTGTATTGATCATTAGAATTGCTATCTACTGAATTTATATACCTGTTAATCCTTCTCACTAGTTAAAATATCGGTATGGGTGGAAATAATGATGTGAAAATTTGAGGAAATATCAATGGATATATCAATATCGCTTGCTTTCGATGGAAATGATGAAAAATTGCTCAAAAACGTGGAAATTTAAAATGAAATTTTGGGGAATGTCATACACTGGTATAGACATAAAAGTTTCTCCAACATTTAATCAATATGTCGGAAATATCGACGAAATATATCGATTTTAGTCAAAGTTTAGGAGTTTCTCTGATATGGGGTGAAGTTTAGACTACATCACCCTCTTCCCATATCTTTCTCTGATTTTTCCGATATTTCCACAGAAATTTTGACGGTATCAAAGGAATTTCAAACACTGATCTTTCTTTGGGCCTTTGTATTCCTCTGTTGAGTATGTCGAGTCAATACAAACTCTGTTAAAATGAAAAGGCATAGCTAGTTTTGACTTTTATACGCTTCATGTGTGGACACGAAATCAAATTTATATGCTTCATGCACTCTTAGATTGCAGGGTTTCGTAGCCCTTCCATTTGTAGGCTAAGTAGCTTTTTGCAGCGCTAGGCCCATCAGATTTTGACATTAGACTGCCAACTGTAATTTAGTCGAACATGGTCCAGCTATGTTTTATTATGGATCATTATATCTTGCTCACACAATTGGTGGCAGGATTTGTTCAGGATAAGATGCAATGGGATGGACGTAAAATGGGGTTGCTAGCTGTAATTATAGTTGAACTATAAGGTTGCTATGCTGATAGTGTTATCATCATTTGCTTTGTCTTGTGTAATGGTGACATTGCGAGCTTGAGGTCGATTATCACGGTGGCCACTTTTGGATTACTAGAATATATGCTGATAGTGACTTCATGTCGTTGCTAGCATAATTGTCACTATGATCCTATGTTGTTTTCTGTTACAGTATCCTGATTCTGTCTTGATCAACATGGAGCTAGTCCAGCAGTTTCAAGAATAGAAACCTTGATTTAAATATTACGTTGATGTACTGTTATGTCCGCTCACTTGTGATGCAGGCCGGAATATTCGGTAATATGCAAAATCTGTATGAAACAGTTAAGAAAGCTCAAAATGTAGTACAAGTTGAAGCAGTGCGTGTGCAGAAAGAGCTTGCTGCGTATGTTCTTAAAGCTCTATCCAATTTAATCTGATACCCGTAATCCTTTCAGTGTTATGATTATTTATCTCTTCATTCTTTCTTTCCGTTTTTCAGGGCAGAGTTTGATGGTTACTGTGAAGGTGAGATAATAAAGGTAAGAATGATTCACTCAACTTTTGATATTTGTTCGGTTTGGGAATCTAAGCTGGTTTGCTTGTGTCGGACTGGTATTGTAACTCACTTTCATAGTATCAAGTTAATGTGAAGATACTTTCACTAGAAAAACTTTTACTGACCTACACAGATAACTTTGAGTTTTTCCAATCAGTACATTTTAGTTTTATCAGCTTGGCTGTTAGCTACATGGAACCTCCGTCTTCTCTTCTCCTTTGCTTATATATACTCTTGTCTCTGTTGCTCTCCGATTTGACAATCCACTGATCTCTAATTTTTCCCCTCTATATTTTTTTGTCAAACATCTCTGATTTTCCCCTAGGTAACCCTTTCTGGTAACCAGCAACCCGTACGCACTGAGATAACTGAGGCTGCTATGGAACTAGGAGCAGAAGTAAGTAAAGAAAACTATTTTTGCGTTTCCCATTTGCCAGAATGAGTTTCTCCTTAGGATAGATGTGATTTCTTTTCCTTTTTCTTTCACAATGCAGAAAGTATCTGAATTGGTCACGGAAGCATACAAGGATGCGCATCAGAAGAGTGTCGTGGTGAGAACACCGTCTCGTGCTTTTATGTTTTACGGACTGATTGATAACAGTCGGCTTCTTTAACTGATAGTGTTCGTGTGTACTTCCCATCTTCAGGCCATGAAGGAGAGAATGAGCAACCTTGCCCAGAGTTTAGGAATGCCACCAGGCCTGGGGGAATCGAAATGATGAGTTACCGGCGCATCTGTATGACACTCAACTGTCCTGTTTTGTAATCTCTGTGTTGAATCCTTTTTTCTTCATACCTTTAAGTTCGAATTCAAGGAAAAATCGTTCATTGCTTTGTAACGGAAGATTCCAAATTTTCAATGAGGTCAAATTTCAAGATTTCAGCTAAGGTTGTTTTCACTTTCAAGTTATTGTTTCTCCGTTGTTCAGCTTAAAATTTTCAAGAGGATTTTGATTTCCGGCTTTTCAATTTTTCGTTTCTCTTTTCAACCTAATCACTTCAAAGGTCATTTCACTTTCAAGTTATTGTTTCTCCGTTGTTCAACTTAAAATTTTCTTGGGGATTTTGATTTCCGACTTTTCAATTTTTCGTTTCTCTTTTCAACTTAATCACTTCAAAGTTTCGTTTATTCTCTGTCATTTCCCACTATCTCCTCTTACCACCCTTACTCATCCTCTTTTCCACCATATACTTCTCTTTTTATCGTACATAAAAGGTAAAAAATTAAAAATGATATAATTATCAAACAAGAAGGGGTAGTCGAGATCTAAAAACACCAAAACCCTAGATCTAAAAACACCATAGCCGCTGACCCTTTTTTTTGACTTGGAGTCGGTGGCATGGATTGCCCGGTTTTATTTCTCGCTTTAAAGTCTTCAAAGCCAACGTTGCTCGTTATCATATTATATTGCCCTTTTTGTGCTCCTAATTTCTGTTCCAAAATTCTTCTAATTTTGGTTTTTTCAAGAATTGGAAACTTTCTTTCCTTTGCTTATTTTCGGGCACGCGTCGCCTTAAAATCGACCAAGTGAGAATTAGTTTGGCCAAGTTGGCGTTTGTATTAGTGAAGTTTATCTGAATTCAGGACGTCTTGGATTTTATTCATAATGTTCTAATTAATGTTTGTACCAGTTTTTAGTATTATAATAAAACAACTATCGTTTTGTCAGAAAAAAAATAAAAGAATTATTCAAGGCTTTATATTTAGGAAATGAATATATTGATATTATGACATTCGAAATAGAATTACATAATATCTCGGCTCATATATATAAAAAATAAAGAATTAAACAAATAATTATCCCCCACTCCCAAAACAAAAACCCAGAAAGATAACAACCACGGTTCAAAAAATCTCCCCCTCTCTAAAACCACAGACAAAACCCTCCCAATGCCACCACAGTCAGAACACCACCCTTCAAGCTTGTAGCGCCGCTTGTCGGAGCAATAGCAGGACCGTCGACTTCCCCTGCCGGAGAAGGAGCGGGAGAAATACCGAGGTGCTTCCTTGGAGTCATAACCACCACCACCAGTTTCTGCCCCTTCTCGCAGTGTCCCTTGGTTCCGCTGATGAAGTAGTAAGGCCCTGGCTGGTCAAGGTGGAGCTTTGTTTCGCCGTCCTTGAGCTGCTCAATTGGGTTTGACGCATTGCAGTTTGAGTAGTCTTCTTTCGTCACTCGCAAGACTGAGTCTTTGGCGCTGTCGTACTTCCACACTGCAAAAAAAAAAAAAAAAAAAAAAAAAAAAACCAGAAACACACAAAATTAGCAATGTGCGAAAGAGAACTTAAAAAATGGAAAATCCCAGATGGGAGTTGAAATGGGGATTTTACCAAGAGTGTCGCCGACGCGAAAGCGGGTGCTTTCGGCCCATTTGTTGAGGGATTGCGATTCGGAGGAGGGGACTGCCCATGAGCCATTCTTGCCACCGACGGTGATCTCTCTGGCTTCCGAGAAGCCGAAGAGGAGGAAGACGACGAGAAGAGAGGAGTATGACAGAGCTTTTGAGGATGAAAAGCCAGCCATTTGAAAATTTTAGAGAGCGAGTGGAGAGTGTTGGGGGATTTTGGATACTTTTAGAGAGAGAGAGAGAGAGAGAGAGAGAGAGAGAGGGAGGGAGGGAGGGAAGATTTGAGTTGTGGTGGCTATGGGGTCTCAGCTGTGATGTATATATAGTGTGGGGAGAAAACTTAGTCGTTGTGGGGATTAGGGAAAAAGTTAAAGCAACGGGAGAAAAAACGTTAATGGCGGAGCAGAAAACGTTTGCAACGGTCACAAAAGCATGGAAAGACGAGAACACCTGGTTGCCGGGCTTGGGCCCTGTGAGTGAGTGCACACCAGCTGGTTTCGAAACGCTTTAAGGTTTCAAACCATTGTCGTTTTAGATGGTGGTTTAAACTGGCCAGTACTTTTGTGTGGACGACGAATTCGATATTAAATGAAATTACTATTATGCGACATAGCCAAACTCTTCTTTCTCCTTAATGTAAAATATATAGTTTACTAAAAAAATAATAATAAATAACATAGGAGAAAGAAAAAAACAAATTATTTGGTCCCTCTACTTGTAGCTTAGTGGTTTTGTAGTTGTTGTAGTTCAATTACTTGCAGACTTGTAGTTGTAATTTAGTGAGGATAATACTTGCACCACATATACCCTCCGTAACTTGTCTTGATTGTATAAAATTAACGATCAAAACCGTTTAATTTATTAATTTTTATTTTTGAAATCACTTCTACAAATAATCATTTCAATCAGAAATCATTTAGTCATTCAAATGTATAAAACAAATCGATAGAGCAGGTACGAAGAAACCTATTCATGATGAACTGTCCATTTATTTGATATGTTTGGATGATAAAACGGCCTCCGGTTCAAATGATTTTTTGTATGAATGATTTTCAAATGAAGGTTATAAATTAAACATTTCCAATGATTTTATTCGGTCAAGATACATATTCGCAAATAGGATATATATGTGCATCACCTCATTGAGATTGCAAATATTATGCTTCAGTGAATTATATTTGCTCAATTTATTTATTTTTCTCAAGGAAAGTAAAAGTCTTTGCATGCCGAAAGCCTGTGAGTTAATCAAAAAAAATTTATAGAAAATTGCACACTATGACGATAATGATCAACTGAAAATAACGCTATTATGATCTTTTCGCTATAAATAAGATAATATATCATGTTCCAACTTAATTGGTTCACATTCAAAAACTAGTGCTCATTCAAGCCACAACGGGTGGTTTGACAAATTTGTAGACAAAATCAGCGAAAATGGATTAAAGTGTTATGGGCACGTAAATTAGGGTTTTAGGTTGGCAGTATGCATTTCATGAGATAAGGTTTAGATTCATGCCAAAGTTCGGAGGCAAGGTGATCTTTTTCAAATGAACTAACTAGTTTCAACACAGTAAGGTTATAGTTTTTCCACATCACATTGCATCCTAATGTTTTGTAATTGTATATACCTAAACCTTACACGAACCGGGTACGTACGTGTCGAGTGACTGAGGCCTGCACTTGGTGCCATGCAACTTAAAAACGTACGTGTCGACAAAGCCTCTCCTTTCACCGTCTCAGCCCCAAAACGGTACATTTTAGACAAAAGAGATGGTACTTACTAAAAAAATGGGTACATTTTACATATAACAAAGTGGTACATTTTTAAAGACAAATGGTTACATTATTAATAAATTATGGGTACAAATAAAAAGGTCAAAAAAAAAAAAATGAGTACAAATAAAAGTTTGAAAAATATGGATACAAAAAGAAATTAATATATGGGTACAAACCAAAACTGAATAGAAAATTGGCACAATTTAAAAAAAAATGTCACATCCCGGCCCGGGCGAGACTACTTCCCAGGCTCGACTCCACTACCGTAGCACGATATTGTCCGCTTTAGGCTTACCATTCCCTCACGGTTTTGTTTTTAGAAACTCACGAGCAACTTCCCAGTGGATCACCCATCATGGGATTGCTCTAGCCCCCTTCTCGCTTAACTTCAGAGTTCCGATAGAACCCGAAGCCAGTGAGCTCCCAAAAGGCCTCGTGCTAGGTAGAGATGGGAATATACATATAAGGATCACCTCCTGGGCGATGTGGGATGTCACAATCCACCCCCCTTAGGGGCCCGACATCCTCGTCGGCACATTTCCGGCCAGGGATAGGCTCTGATACCAATTTGTCACATCCCGGCCCGGGGAGGATCACTTCCCGAGCCCGCTCCACCACCATAGCACGATATTATCCACTTTGGGCTTACCATTCCCTCACGGTTTTGTTTTTGGGAACTCACGAGCAACTTCCCAGTGGGTCACCCATCATGGGATTGCTCTAGCCCCCTTCTCGCTTAACTTCGGAGTTCCGATAGAACCCGAAGCCAGTGAGCTCCCAAAAGGCCTCGTGCTAGGTAGAGATGGGAATATATATATAAGGATCACCCCCTGGGTGATGTGGGATGTCACAATCCACCCCCCTTAGGGGCCCGACGTCCTCGTCGGCACATTTCCGGCCAGGGATAGGCTCTGATACCAAATTGTCACATCCCGGCCCAGGCGAGACTACTTCCCGGGCCCGACTCCACTACCGTAGCACGATATTGTCCGCTTTGGGCTTACCATTCCCTCACGGTTTTGTTTTTGGGAACTCACGAGCAACTTCCCAGTGGGTCACCCATCATGGGATTGCTCTAGCCCCCTTCTCGCTTCTCGCTTAACTTCGGAGTTCCTACAGAACCCGAAGCCAGTGAGCTCCCAAAAGGCCTCGTGCTAGGTAAGGATGAGAATATACATATAAGGATCACTCCCCTGGGCGACGTGGGATGTCACAAAAAGGGTTGCAAATTAAAACGGGTACAAACTAAAAATAAAAATATATGATACAAACTTTAGCGATAAATATAAATATATCAAATGTAACGTTTCTAATACTAAATGAATAATTTAGAAATAAAATTTAATTATCTTGATATGTAAAATATTTTATTATTGAAATAATTAATGATGTTTATTAAAACCAAGGGACCTTGATTAAAAATTGAAAAAGAATAAGATTTCAATCAATGGAGTTGAAAAAAGAGGGATGTGAACCTAATTTCTCCTTTGTTTTTTTTTTTTTTGAACAACTGATATTATCTAGAGAGGGGTGGCCTTAGCCACACAATGGGCTAAGAATAATGTGATTCAAATTTGTCCTTACAAGTGAAGATGAATACTATTAGATCATTGTACCAAGTGAAGAGGAATATCATTAGACCGTAGTACTAAATGACAATTGAAACAATAATTTTAACAAATGAGAGTACATTTTTGTTTTTCAAAATAAATGTTTAAAATGATATAGTTGAAAATACCGATATCCATTCCCTACAACGAAAATTATATAAATTTGCAATGGATAGTATATTAACTTATTTAAGTTTAGTTGAAAAAAAAAAATATATATTTGGAAATTTGCGATGAGTTCTAACACTTAATCTCGTTGACCTAGGGTGAATAATAATTAGTACGAATGCACAATGAATGGTGTTTTTACCGAATAAGGCGATTTTCTATTTATTTTAATTTAAGAAAGAAGTCGTCACTTAGTATGCTAGTTTAATGATATTCTTCTTTACTTATAAATGAGAAGTTTTATATTCGATTCTCGTCAAATGTGAAGTTAAACCACATTATTATGGCAAACTCCTTGTAAGATTTAATCCACTATCCATTCTCTTAGTGTAAATAATTTTATTTTTTCAAAAATACAATAAAAAAAAAGAAAGAAGTCCGATCCAATTTTATAAATGCCACACCACATTATTACAAAATATAAACGTGAGAGTTGCAGCGTCGTTATCATATAAACCGCCGGGCCCAACCATGATATGATATCCCCATCCGACTGCAGATTCTTTGGGTGCGTCGACAGATTCTTTGGTTCTGTCACCACTTGTTTTATAACTTGCTCTCCCCCGTCATAGGCCCCACTGGGAGATGGACAGAGACCTTCTCCAGATCTGTGGGGAGCTTAAAAAAATGATAATTCGAACAACTCAAATTAAATATACCGTCTCCATAAACTAATTTTCAGCCGCCTCCGGTCCAATAGGAAAGAAACCAGTAGCAAATGACTAGATCCGCTATGGAGCCAAGTGTATCCCAAGTAAGATCACCACCGGCTTGTTGAAGAGAGAGATTACTCCTAAATGCAGGCATGATCTTGTATACTATACCATCAGACGCACCCCTCACAGTCAAAACTTCCTCCCCAGTGGGACCGGACGAGCCCCTCATCTCACACAAATCAAGGGCTCCGGTCTCTCCGCAGAGGAACCAGATACATTTTATTGGTCGTATCGTGGAAATTAGAACCATGAAAATCAGAGGAAAATAAATAATAAAATAGACAAGTAACAATTGGCACCGTAGAAGTAGCCTTGAAAAATAAACAAATAGAAATATACTCTAACAGTAAATATAACGTTGTCGGCTTTTGTCATGGTTCAAAAATGAGCACAAATAAAATACATTTCGAAAGCACAATAATCCAAAGTTAACTGCAAAATCTTACACTACTTCAGAGAGATTATCATCTGTTCGCATCTTCCGGAGGGGGGGAGAGAGGAGATCACACCTTGCCGAGACCCGGTCTTGAGTTTAGTCGATCTTCACCGATGAGTAGATGAGCCTCGTGAACCAAAAGCAGGCGTAGAAGCCGATGGTTCCGGTGACAACAAAGAATGCATACGATGCAATGAGCATGTATCCGAAGTATAAGAGGGCCGAGACCAGCTTTGTGATTTCAAGCTTTGTGAAGAAGTAGAATGTGGCGTAGAGGAAGAGGTACAGAGCCGATGAGCCGGATGTGAGGTATGATCTCCACCACCACAAGTAATCCTCGCTGCACAACTGGAAGTAGCAGAGGACGATGGTGATCTCGGCGCATGTGATGATGAGGATGATGAAGACCAAGAAGAGGAAACCAAAGATGTAGTAGAACTGGTTCAGCCAAATCGAAGTGAGGATGAAGAATAGTTCGATGAAAACTGCTCCGAATGGGAGGATCCCTCCAATTAGAATTGAGAAAACTGGGTTCATGTACCAGGCCTGTTCTGGGATCTGTCTTGGGATTTTGTTTGTCTTCACTGGATCCTCAAGTGCTGGCTTCCTGAACCCAACATAGCCTCCCACAAATACGAGTGGGACTGAGATTCCGAACCATAAAAAGACCAGGGCAAACATTGTGCCAAATGGCACAGCTCCAGATGATTTCTGGCCCCAAATCAGAGTGTTCAAGACAATGAAAATGGCAGAGACAGTTGCTGGGAACATGACTGCAGTCCTGAATGCAATTTTCTTCCATTCTGTACCTTTAAACATCTTGTACAAGCGAACAGAGGCGTAACCAGCAAAAATTCCCATGAAGACAAAAAGCAAGAGCATTGCGGTCATAAGACCACCCCGGTTAGATGGGGAGAGGAAGCCAAGGACAGCAAAGATCATCGTCACCAGTATCATTCCGAAGAACTGAACGCCAGTTCCAACGTACACACAGAGCAATTCAGAGTTATTTGGAGCCCTGAAAACATCCCCGTGGACAAGTTTCCATCCTGTCTCTTCTTGCGCTTCTTCCTGGGTCTCAAGTTCATTATACTTGGAGATATCACGGTAAAGTGTTCTTAGCATAATCATTGCTACCATACCCGAAAGGAAGAGGACAATCATCAATGAGTTGACAATTGAAAACCAATGGATTTGGTCGTCACTCATCAGTAGATAAGCATCCCATCTAGAAGCCCACTTCACATCACTCTCCTAAACAAGTAGACATGAAAAGAAGTATCCTATGAGACGACTAGTTCCTCACAAATCACAAAGTATGTACAACAACATTTACATCAGAAATATTAGTTAAATGGACATTCGATATTAGTTCATGACACAAATAAATGATGCTATAATATGCAAACAGTAGACAGTAAATTATGAATTATAATTCTCCTATGAGAAAATACCAAGTAAAATTTTAAATTAATGAGCTCACCTGGAATTCAACATCATAGGTAAACACAATTTCTTGCTTTTCGGCAACCTCTTGAGGAGAGTTAGAATTAACAACAGTGTGTTTCGAATGGGGGTCACAGGTAGTTAAACGAGTCTTTGCATCATTCCATTTCCCTTCATATTCATGTTTAACACTGTGGACATTCAACAGACAAACAAACCATATTACCAACTGATAATTTAGAATGAATATTCCACAAGAAGGAATCATTCAAGAGAAAAGCAACGCCCTGGAAAAACTGACCTGAATGGTTTAACCTCAAATCCCACGATTCTTGCTGTTTCAGTTTGCGAATCTCTATGGTACTTCACAGTAAATGCCAGATGGTTGTGGATGAAGTATTTCTCTTCTTTGCTCTGAGCACAATAACATAGCGTAAGAAAGAGAAAAACATAATCATCCCCGAATAAGAAAGTTATTTGGTGCCAACAAATAATGGACATACCCCAGCATAATGGCCTTTGAGCCCAACATGGAATCCAAGCTGATAAACAGTAGGAGCTTCTTGTTCTGCCCTTTGAATGGGAACGACTAGAGGTAGATTATCAAGGATCCTGTCATAGAAAAAGAAAGTCTTAATAAGATATGGGACTTCGTTTCAGTTCCTCTAACATAAAAGAATAAATCATTTAAAGTGTCAGAAAAATACATGTTCACTCGATACTCGTCATCTATCTTCTCCTTAAACTGCTTTACAATTTTGGCATCAGGTGTTAACCGGCAGACAATGTTGCACATCTGAGGCTCCCGCATTTTAAACTACACAAATCCCGTTGTAAGTTTATGAACATAGGAGAAACAAGTAGCCATAGCGTTGTACAAGTGAAATAACACAAACCACATAGGGGGAGTTCTCGATCCGGTCACCACGGAGCACTTCCCCAAGATTCTCTGTACTGTCCAAAATTTTATCAGGTTTGCAGTAAGGGAGAGAGTAATATGAGTACGGAAGCTGAGTCTTTGTAGAAGTCAATTTGTTCACTTTAACTTTCAAATCATCTCCCTGCATTGAAAGATCCAAGATATCGAAATTAACACAAAACATCCACCGAGGCAAAGCACTTTGCGTCTCAGTCAAGTGAAGTAAAACAATGACAAAATTTCAAATCTGATTTACGAGAAATAATTCAAATTCCACAATCAACATTTGTAATCCGGTGAAACCTAAATGACGATCTTCTTAGAGTACTTGCTTAGGGCATATACAGACCGATATCGGACCAACCGAGATCTGATGTGCCGCGAATTACTCTCACAATTACATTGCTCTCTACGCATCAAAGTACTAATAAAACACATCCTAAGAAAATCGAAGAAACATACAGAGCAAAAGAACACATATCAAAACCTACAAATCTCAAGATTTGAAAGGTCAACTAAACCTAATTCGACGATCATTTCAATAGCAAAGCAGCACCCAATCGAATTCACGATAACCTAATCTCCTATCCTTCTATTTTCCTCCATTTTCTCGGCAACCAAACGGACGAAACCTAACACTAGGTCACAGATCCGAACAGCGAACACGCAGATCACTCATTTCATACACAAACACATAAAATTTCAACAAAAAATCGAAATTAAATGAAATTACGGATTAGATTTGTCGGCGATTAGGAGCTGACCTTGATGAAGTCCTCCGGAGCGACGCCGGGGAGGTAGAAGGAGTGGGCGCCATGGACGAGAAGTAAGAAGATCGCAGAGATCGCCATGACCGCCGGGGATCTATGAGATGCCATGGCCTCCGACTGAGAGAGAAGAGGAGGGGTGTGTAGATCTGGAGGAGGAGGCGAAGGAGGAGGAGGAGGAGTTAGTTTATTGGTTGGTGTAATGGCGTTTAATAGTTGGATTCGTATTTGTCTGTTGCGTAGAAATAAAATAAAATTTTAACTAAAAAATAAAAAAATTAGAGTTGAAGAAAAAAAATATATTAAAAAGGGGACAGAGGAGGGAGGGGACCGGAAGCTTAGAAGGTGGGTGGACTCCGGGTTTTCTCTCCGATGAGATTCATGTGTAGGTTTTATTATATGATAGATAATACAAATGTCGGTACAAATAAAAATGATATTTTTTTCTTTGTGGCATGTTATCCATTTTCTGGATTATAAAGGAAATCCACTATGGTATAATGCCCGGCCTGAGCATTATGAACTATTTCATGTGATCGTGATTAACGAATTTTTTCTGTATACATGTCATACATGCTAATTTTATTAATCGTTATGTAAAGATCAAGTTTGAGATCGTTTAATGATGGATTGTCTTGGGGAATATGACTTTGCTCACGCACAACGTTTTGTGTTTCAAATATTTTGTTGATTTATTTTATTAAGACAATGAATATGATTGTATGATCCCTGAGTTGATTAATGTTTTTTCAAACGATATATTACTACTTTAGGACCGTTAACATGACGATCTCAGACTTGATTGATTTTGTTTTTCATAAACAATATTTATATGATAGTTGAGAAATTGAAATATTCTGATCAAGACATATATAGACGGTAAAAAATGGATAATCACAAATGGGTAAATAATTAATTTTCACTATTTGATTAGATCCGTTTCCTTTTAATGAATTTTCTAATTTGCTAGGGATTCCTTTCTTTCTAGCTTTCCTTCCCTTTTATGTTAACGCAACGACTTGTCGTTTGTATTTTTTTGTCAACTATATATGAATGTTACGTGAAACCAATGTGTATGCCACTTTAGTGCATACCTGAAATTTTGGTTTGAATATGGAAATAGGAGATATGAGTAGGACACTGATATATCCAATTTAATGCACTACTGATTTTTTTTCTTTCTTTTTGCAATTTTTATTTATTTATTCCCTTGATTTTTTATTCATCTATCCAATTTAATGAAAAATAAATAAATAAATGTTATATATTTACGTGTTAGGCGTGTTTTGCAATTGGATACTTACGCCGATGTGTTAAGAAACATGTTCTTATCACATACCGAACTCGAGAAGGCTCGACTAAAACCCTTAAGGCCATCTCCAACTAAAGGGTCCAGAGGGCCGAAAATAGTCTGAAAACCGTCTCCAACCGAGAGCTAGGCCAAAGGGCTCGTGGGCCCCACTGGACAAAAAAGGGTCAAAGGGCTAACCAGCTGGCCCAACCTAGCCAGCCAGCTGGGCCACAATTTGAATGCATCAATAATTAACTGACGTCAGCTAGCCGTTATTTTTTATTTTTTTATTTTTTTTGGTTTTTTACAGTTTTTTTTCCTATATATTTAAGTTGTTGTAGTTTTTAAATTTAAATAATAAATTATGTTTGGCCTTTTGGTCTTCAGTTGGAGATGATTTTTTGTGACAGGGTTATGTTTGGCCCTATGGCCTGTTGGCCCTCGATTGGAGATGGTAAAAAATATGGCCCTGCATTGTTCATTAAAAAATTTATTTCTTGGAGGGCTAGTGGGCTAAAACGAGCCCTCTGGCCCTCTTTTGGTTGGAGATGTCCTAAGTTTTTTCATGCAAAATCATATCATGTTATGGTCCTCTTCTGATGGCTTGACTTAGATTGAACTATTTTAGATTTAGTCTAGCATCAATGTCGATGTTTAGTGAATTTGTATACGCTGAGATAAGATTTTCCAAACTGGGTGACGGTCCAATATATTATTATGTCTTACAAGTCTCAATTATAGTTGTGTAACTCAATAGGATTAGAGTTAAACACAACTTCAATCATATCAGAAGCTTGTTTGGAAGTGTTTTTAAAATGATTAAAAGTGTAACACTTGGAAAATAAATAAATATATATATATATATATATATATAAAAATTATAGGAGTAAGATTATTTTAGCTTTGAAATATTAAAAAAAAAACAAAGAAACAGACGAAAGATGATCTATACGTGTAGACATCCCAACTTTTCTTCTTCTTCCCAACCATCACACGGTGGGAAACCAAGATAATCAAATCTATCCATAAATGTTGGGGGTGATGTGGGTAGCCTAGGGGAGTGAGTAAGCATTCTAAAACAAAGATGCAATGATGGGATTAGAGAGAGTATTTCTAACTCTCACTGAAGAACTAGAGGAGAGCGAGAGGTTTTGGAAAGGGAAAAGTAGGAAATCGGAAGAGGGGAACTGAACTGAGAGGGTGCCTGGTGTGTTCTTCAATTGGTACAAAGGGTTAGCTTAAATTTGTTAATTTTTTTACCACAGCAACTTTGATTTCTAGAAACATGCAGTTCGTGAGCCTCACTTTGGCTCTTGTTTTCTCTCAATCCATTACATGTTTTTAAAAGTCTTCTTATATATTTGAAATTAGGCATGACAAGGAACAAAGCCCAATTTATTTCACTGATTTTGGTTGAGATCTTCTATGGACAAAATGTGAATGGAAATGTGAAAAAAATCTAGAAATCAGCATATTTTCTGCAGAAAAATTGTTTGTGAACTCAACTTTGGAGCTTGATTATTTTCTTCTCTTAAATCCGTTTTGAGAAAGTCTTATTAGATTAGAAACTAGGTTTGTTAAGCTTTAAAATCCAAGTAATTTCATCATTTTCCATGGAGTTTTGAGGGATGAAAATGAAGCTTGGTTCATCACGAGGTTGTGAATGGGGTATATTTAAGTAAACTTTTGATAGGCTGAAATTGAATCTTCATTCCAGTTTTATGCTAACTTTTATTATTATTTATGTGATTTTTGGCTTGGGAGTGACTCCGGACACTTCGGAGGCTTAGAGAGGTATTCTAGTTAGCTAGACTCGAGGTAGGGGCTCTATTTCCCGATGATAGGTCTATATCATGTTTAATCTTTGTGATATTAGTACTTATATCTATTACAGTAGTAATGAAATGTTTGGATGAAATTGGATCTTTTGATTGTCATGGTTGTGTTATGGGTTGATGGTTTCTTTTCCGGTGTATTTTATACATTGGCTATGTTAAATGTTGTTATGTTTTGATGAATGGTTGAGCTATGTAAAATTGATGGATTGAATATGTTGAGGTTTGCAATTGTATATGTGAAATCGAAATGTTCAGGTTGCATTACATGTTATAGAGTCAAGTGTTGGGTTGTGTAAAGTTGGTTAAACAAAGTGTTGAAAACTTATATATGTTCAAGCGTCAAGTGAAGGGTTTGGACGTATAGTTGGGCGTCGGGGGAAGGGCCCATATTAATGAAACTGAAACTACTAATAAAATTCGGGGTTAAGGGAGGAATGAGAGTAAACTTATATTCTTGGTGTTTGAAACCAAGTGGTATAAGCATAGTATGGGATGTGCAGGTTTGGATGCCATAAATATAAGTTAGCAGGATTAGAAGGGAGTGAGTTCATGGGTACTTCTTTGTCATATCATTTGTATTTTACCGTATTGTTTGATGCATGGCACTTTAATTAATTGTGATAAATGAACTTGAAGGGTATATGGTTCCTATTGGGCATGAAATGCTCACACCCTATTAGCTATTGCAGGTACTAGTATGGAGGAACTTGATGATGACCTTTCTCTGAATAAATAGCCATATCATGTGTGTGTTGGTTCCTAGTTGTAATTAAAATAAAGTGTCTTTGTATCTTAAGAGTGTGTTGTAAGAGTTGTTCTCTTTAAACTCATGATGTATTAAATAAACAGGTCTAAGTGAACTTTTAGATGGCTCTAGTTCCATCATACTTTTGTTGTAATATTAATTTTTTTTTTCTAAGATACTATTCATGCCCTAATTCGATTATCATCCTTATTTTCGAACTTGAGGTGTGACAAAAAGTGTCTTTGGTGAAAATGATTTTTGGAACCAATCTTTAATAAAAATGCAAGCGAATCTTGAAAAAGCACTGTAAAGTGCTTTTGGAATCCAAAAATATTTTTTCTAAAAACACTATTAGTTATTTTTAACACACAAATTCCACCATTTGTATAATGACATGTGGTATACCACATCGTGTGCCGATTACACTGAAAAAATCTCTCGTCAGTGTTGTGTCGAAAGTTTGGTTTTGCTGCCAACCTAGGAACTAGGGTTGGGCCCTTAGTTGGTGCCCAAGTTTTGTAGGCCTTTTGAGATATATATTTTCCTCCATAACGGAGTACAATATACACAAAAATTGTCAAATATTTTAGCATAGTATCAAAGCGCATTTTCAGATTTGTTCTCAAATTATTGAGTTCACTTACAAACATGACCGATGTAGCTCTCCGTCCGACCCACTCCAAAGTGGTTCGACGTGAGGGGGCGTGCTGAATAAAGTAAAAAGTTTTACATCGGCTATCTTACAAAAACAAACCATAACTTAAATAAAATGGTTCCACTTCTAATTGTATGGAGGCCTTTTGCATAGAAACTCCAAACCTATCGATTGCATAGATGATTAATTAGAGACAATATCGATTCTATTAATGGTAGATTGCAGCCTGTCTCTCTAAAACTTTAACATTATCGTACCATGCGTCATAGGATTGGCTTTTTCATTGGCATATAAGTTGCACAATTGTCAGTTTGTTCTCTAATCCCCTCCTCCCCAAGTCAAGGAGGTTCTTGTTCTTTGCATGGAGAATGCATCCACTTGAACAAAAGGAGGGGAAGGATAAGCATCGTTTACTTGTCCAATATCCTTTGGGAGTAATGACTTGAAGTGGACGTTCATCATCTTCATCTACTTGTACCAAAACAAGCAAAAGAACCCACACAAAATCACTCTCCCTACTTGATGGACGGACAAAGAAAGAGAATTTAAGAGAGCCAACTTGGTTTCCTTCCTTTTTAAGATTTGCACAACCTCTGTATTTTGAAGTTGAATTTTCTGGTAGTGGTTTCTTGGTGGTAACCCTACATTGCCACTTGCACTATGTGGGGTCAATCTTTAGTTTAAGTGAGTGTGAAATGATTTGTAAATAGCATATATGTGAGTATGAAATGAATTGTAAACTTAGTTTATGTTTAAGTTTTAATTCTCATAAATAGGTGTGGACAAAAAAACCGCTCAACCAAACCAAGCACCAAATCAAACCAAAAATATCAATAAATATTAAAAAATTCATATTATATGAACATTTAATTTGTTGAAAGCAGTCCAGTTGAAGCTTCCCGACCTAGGTTTAAATGACATGATTATGACTCATAAGCGTAAACTATTTCAATTTACCAAAAAAATTCCACACAAGGCACATTAACATGACTCAAAACCCGTACGAATATATGACGTGACGAGACATGATTAACACAACTTTTCTCCTTTTCCTATGAGTATTATGAATTATTCTACTGTTCTATTATATTGATCAACACATACTTGACACAAACACAACACAAATATAAATAAGTAACACGAACACAACTCGATGATCACCCCCACATATGCTTTCGGATTTCGGTTACTTAGGGTTTAGGACACGAGCCAAATTTCATTCTCACGCGATAGTGTGTGTACGTGAAAGAGGGAGGGAAGGGAAGCAGATGTTGATATGTGGGTAAGTAAATGTCGAGCTTTAAGAGCAATAAAACCTGGACAAAATCTTCCAAAGTGAACCCAAACACCATCAATCAAACCCAAAACGTGCAACTTATATTCTTCAAAACACACCAAAGGCATATATAGTCCCCCCACATTGCCCTATTTGCCAAGCAAAAAAGCACATCAAAGATCAAATCCCTCCTCTCTATGAAGTTGTATTGGCTTGGGACCCTCATATTCCCTTTCTTCCTTTCTATCATATATATATATATATATATATATATATAAAAGTATTGTGATGAAGAAAAGCTAGCCATTTATGCTGAATGGAAAGCTTTTGTAGAACAATACCAATTTGAAATATATTTCTTCTGGGGATGTTTTCCTCAGAAGCGATGCCAGTTTTAAGCTTCCTCCATCGTATTTTATGTGGTTTGTTTAAAACAAGTAATTGGTGATTCACCGATGTTGTTTCAAAATCAGAAGGAGTTGGAGAAGTGGGTTCTTCTTGGTTTGGAGGATGATAAACAGGATGTGCAACTTGTGAAGAAGTGTCAACAGACTTTAATTTGAGTAAATCATTGACTAAATCTTGTTGTGCAGAAAACTCCATTTGTTTTGATCAAGAATATTTCTGATCCAGTCATTTTGGGACTTCCTTTCATTGCATTAATCTATCCTTTCAAAGTTCATCATAACTGTATTTCTACCAAGGTTTTTGGCCAAAAAATTACTTTTGAATTTTGCATGGAAACAGATCTTAAAAAATTAAAACAACTTCAAAAAGATAGTGTTTCAAAAACTCTCAACCAGATTACTGCAAAATCCCAACAAATTGCTTTTTTACAGGAAGAAATTCTTCACAAAAGAATTGAAGAACAATTAACAAACAAATCTTTATTAGATTCTATTCACCAGTTTTCTGATAAGCTTACTAAAGAAATTTGTTCCGATCTTCCAAATGCTTTTTGACACAGAAAACAACATATTGTTAAACTACCTTATGTTAAAGATTTTATTGAGTCAAAAATCCCCACAAAAGCACGACCGATTCAAATGAATCAGGAAGTTTTAGAGTTTTGTAAAACTGAAATTAATCAACTTTTAGAAAAAGGAATTATCTGTGAAAGCAAATCTCCATGGTCTTGCCCTGCTTTTTATGTCCAGAAAAACGCAGAATTAGAACGCGGCGCTCCACGACTGGTTATCAACTACAAACCTTTGAATGATGTTTTAGAATGGATCCGATATCCAATTCCTAACAAAAGAGATTTGATAAAAAGACTTTCTCAGGCAACTGTTTTTTCTAAATTTGATATGAAATCAGGCTTTTGGCAAATTCAAATTCATGAATCTGATAAATACAAAACTGCTTTTGTAACTCCTTTTGGACATTACGAGTGGAATGTAATGCCTTTCGGCTTGAAAAATGCACCAAGTGAATTTCAAAATATCATGAATGAAATTTTTAATCAATACAGCCATTTTTCGATTGTTTATATTGATGATGTATTAATTTTCTCAAAATCAATAGATGAGCATTGGAAGCATTTACATGCATTTGTTAGGATCATTAGGTCCAATGTGTTAGTTGTTTCGGCATCTAAGATTAAGTTATTTCAAACCAAAGTTAGATTTTTAGGTTACCATATTTACAGGTCTACCATCCAACCAATTGATCGAGTCATCCAGTTTGCTGATAAATTTCCAGATCAAATTATTGATAAAACCCAGCTTCAAAGATTCCTTGGATCCCTCAATTATGTTTCAGAATTTTATCCTCATCTGCGTCAACAATGTAAGCCCTTGTTTGATCGTCTCAAGGAAAATCCTCCATCATGGTCACAAAATCATACTTCCATTGTCAAACAGATCAAAAATCATGTCAAGACTTTGCCTTGCCTTGACATTCCAACTCCCGGCTCTCTCAAAATAGTCGAAACCGACGCATCTGAAATCGGTTATGGAGGTATCCTTAAACAGAAAATTTCTTCCGAAACTCCTGAATAAATTGTTCGTTTCCATTCAGGAGTTTGGAATTCTGCTCAAGCTAATTATAGTACTATTAAAAAAGATATATTATCTATTGTATTATGTATTAGCAAGTTCCAAGATGATTTATTAAATAAAAAAATTTTGATTCGGGTCGATTGCAAATCTGCAAAACATATTTTACAAAAAGATGTTCAAAATATTGCATCAAAACAAATTTTTGCACGCTGGCAAGCCATATTAAGTATTTTTGATTTTGAAATTGAATACATTAAAGGCAGCTAGAATTGCATACTAGATTTTCTAACCAGAGAATTTTTGCAGGGGAAGAATGGGTACTAATCCTACTCAGCAACGAAGGCTCCCAGCCACCCTTACCCAAACCCCAGCACCAGTAAAACAAGAGTCTATTCCCGACTCTTCATCGGCCCTCGCCATTACAAACAGATTTACTCCCTTAGGATCAACAGTAGGAAATATTCGACCAAATTACCAAACGGCCTTAGCCACCCCTTATGATCCCTACTCTTCAGTTCGTTCTCCAGCACCTTCACAACCCAAAACACCTAGTTATGCTAAAACATCTCCATATGTCCAAAATCCCAATTCAGAAAAGTTTTTTAGCATCCATCTTCACATTGACAAAAACCAACCCCCATCAAGGCACATATATATATATATATATATATCATTACTTTATGATGGTAGGTTCACGCTACTACTAATTTCTACTTTAGAGGAGAGCCACGAGTTTACATCATGAACAAATATATGTGCCTTAAACATGTGAATCAACATTGGAAAAACTATATTGATTGTTTGAGTTGTGCTAGAATTAGTCGTATGTTTATGTGTGTGGTCATTGATGCATGTATGATTTATATCTCATTCACTATCTTAAATAGTTAAAGTAATCTAGTGTGAGCATTATACATATTTTAGTAAAATCCGAACCGTGCCAGGTTTAACACACTCAAATCCAACCAAGAAATTGTCTAAGCGGCCAAGGTTGTTGAAGAAGGAGCTGGAGACTTGGGCACAAGGTCAGGCAATAATCCTTCTCCATCCCCTCTGTTTTAGTCATGGCTGACGTCTACATGACGTCAAATCACTTGGGCACAAGGTCAGGCAATGATCGTCGTATTGAGCGGTCGAGTGGGGTTAGGTCCATTCAATTGTCCGACTTTTGGGTGTGACCTAGATCATCTTTTTCCTTCTTTTGGACGATTTTGCCCAATTATCCAACTAATTGGCATAGGCTGGAAATGCTCTTAGGAAGAAGAATCAAGCTCCCTCGATAGGTAAGTGAGCTTGATTCTTCGTTCTTTTTTTTATTGATTTTTTTTTCTTTCTGAAAGACGAAATGTTTTAATATGGACAGATTTCTACGTTTGCCAAAATGAACCATTGCCTAGGATCCTAAATGTCACACACGTACAACCATGTGCATGAAGTTTGAAGCTTAAGATCGAAGCTTCAAGGTTGTTTTGTTAAAAGAAAAGAAAAAATAAATTAAAGGAAGGAAAAGGAAAATTAGGCGTTTGAATTAAGTTTGTTTGACCAATTCACTCGTGACTGCTTCTTGTTGGTGGATTAACTTGCAGTCAGATGTACCTCAAAAACTTAAATTGTCTAGACCTTGTGCAGATATCTCTCTTAGACGATCTGGATTTTTGAGTATTCAATCCTGAGAGAATCTCAATCTGATTAACCTTAATCTAACTGCGCTGTGGGCAGATTATATAATAGTTTGAACAAATTACACTGAAAATTACAATAGGGGATGACGATAAACTCATCAGCTGAAGAATCAATCATAAATTTGGAATACGATGAGTTTTGTTTCGATCTTCTCTATCATAACGAAGTATAAATTTTGATTATATTTCACAAACAAGGTTTTTACTAGCAAATCGAGACTACTACTGTAGGAAAACGTCGAGATCAAGATAAAGTTTGCTTTACAACGACAACCTCAGTGAACCAAAAGCATTTGGATTACGATGAGTAGATGAGCCTCGTGAACCAAAAGCAGGCGTAGAAGCCGATTGTTCCGGTGACAACAAAGAATGCATAAGAAGCAATGAGCATGTACCCGAAGTATAAGAGGACCGAGACCAGCTTTGTGATTTCGAGCTTTGTGAAGAAGTAGAATGTGGCGTAGAGGAAGAGGTACAAAGCCGATGAGCCGGATGTGAGGTATGATCTCCACCACCACAAGTAATCCTCGCTGCACAACTGGAAGTAGCAGAGGACGATGGTGATCTCGGCGCACGTGATGATGAGGATGATGAAGACCAAGAAGAGGAAACCAAAGATGTAGTAGAACTGGTTCAGCCAAATCGAAGTGAGGATGAAGTATAGTTCGTTGAAAACCACTCCGAATGTGAGGATCCCTCCTACTAGAATTGAGAAAACTGGGTTCATGTACCAGGCCTGTTCTGGGATCTGTCTTGGGACTTTGTTTGTCTTTACTGGATCCTCAAGTGCTGGCTTCCTGAACCCAACATAGCCTCCCACAAATACGAGTGGGACTGAGATTCCGAACCAAAAATAGACCAGGGTCAACATTGTGCCAAATGGCACAGCTCCAGATGAGTTCTGGCCCCAAATCAGAGTGTTCAAGACAATGAAAATGGCAGAGATAGTTGCTGGGAACATGACTGCAGTCCTGAATGCGATTTTCATCCATTCTGTACCCTGAAACATCTTGTACAAGCGAACTGAGGCATAACCGGCGAAAAGTCCCATGAAGACAAAAAGCAAGAGCATTGTGGTCATAAGACCACCCCGGTTAGATGGGGAGAGGAAGCCAAGGACAGCAAATATCATTGTCACCACTATCATTCCAAACAATTGAGCACCAGTTCCAACATATACACAGAGCAATTCAAAATTATTTGGAGCCCTGAAGACATCCCCATGGATAAGTTTCCATCCTGTTTCTTCATGCGCTTCTTCCTGGGTCTCAAGTTCATTATCCTTGGAGATATCACGATAGAGTGTTCTTAGCATAATCATCGCTACTATACACGAAAGGAAGAGGACATTAACTAATGAGTTGACAATTGAAAACCAATGGATTTGGTAGTCACTCATCCGTAGATAAGCATCCCATCTAGAAGCCCACTTCACATCACTCTCCTAAACAGGTAGACATGAAAAGAAGTATCCGATGAGATGACTAGTTCATCACAAATGACAAAGTATGTTCAACACCGTTACATCAGAAATATTAGGGCAATAGACATACGATAGTAGTTCATGACACAAATAAATGATGCTGTAATAAGTAAAGAGTAGACGGTAAATTATGAGTCATAATTCTCCTACGAAAAAATACCAAGTAAAATTTTAAATTACGGAGCTCACCTGGAATTCAACATCATAGGTAAATACGATTTCTTGCTTTTCGGCAACCTCTTGAGGAGAGTTAGAATTAAAAACAGTGTGTTTCGAATGGGGGTCACAGGTAGTTAAACGAGTCTGTGCATCATTCCATTTCCCTTCATATTCATGTTTAAGACTGTGGACATTCAACAGTCAAGCAAACCGTATGACCAACTGATAATTTAGAAAGAAGATTCAGCAAGAAGGAATCATGCAGGAGAAAAGGAACGCCCTGACCTGAATGGTTTAACCTCAAATCCCACAATTCTTGCTGTTCCAGTTCGCAGATCTTTATAGTACTTCACAGTAAATGCCAGATGGTTGTGGATGAAGTATTTCTCTTCTTTGATCTGAGCACAATAACATAGTGTAAGAACGAGAAAAACATAAGCATCTCCAAATAAGGAAGGTATTTGGTGCCAACAAATAATGGACATACCCGAGCATATTGGCCTTTGAGCCCAACACGGAACCCAAGCCGATAAACAGTACGAGCTTTTTGATATAGCCTTTGAATGGGAACAACTAGAGGTAGATTATCAAGTATCCTGTCATATAAAAAAAAGTCTTAATAAGTTATGAGACTTCGTTTTAGTTCCTCAAATATACAAATGTCAGAAAAAAATTAAATACATGTTCACTCGATACTCGTCGTCTATCTTCTCCTTAAACTCCTTTACAATTTTGGCATTAGGTGTTATCCGGCAGACAATGTTGCACATCTGAGGCTCCCGCATACTAAACTGCACAAGTCCGATTGTAAGTTTACGAACATAGGAGAAACAAGCAGGCTCAGAGTTCTTGGAGTTGTACAAGTGCAATAACACTAACCACATAGGGGGAGTTCTTGATCCGGTCACCACGGAGCACTTCCCCAAGGTTCTCTACACTGTCGACGATTCTCTCAGGTTGGCAGTAAGGGAGAGAGTAATATGAGTAAGGAAGCTGAGTCTTTGTAGAAGTCAGTGTGTTTACTTTAACCTTCAAACGATCTCCCTGCAATAATTCAAAAACTTTGCTTCTCAGTCAAGTAAAGTAAAACAACGAGGGAATTTCAAATCTAATTTACAAGAAGTCATTCAAATTCCACGGACAGCATTTGTAATCCAGTGAAACTAAATGACGATCTTCTTAGAGTACTTGCGTAGGAATTACTCTACGCATCAAAGTATTAATAAAACACAGCCAAAGCAAATCAAAGAAATATGCAGAGCACAAGAACATATATCAAAACCTACAAATCTCAAGATTTGAAATATGATGAGGTCAACTAAACCTAATTCGACGATCATTTCAATAGCAAAGTAGCAACCAATCGAATTCACGATAACCTACTCTCCAATCCTTCTATCTTCCTCCATTTTCTCGGCAACCAAACAGACCAAACCTAACACTAGGTCACAGTCACAGATTCGAAAAGGAACACACTGATCACTCATTTAATACACAAACACATACAATTTCTACAAAAAATCGAAATTAAATGAAACTACAGATTAGATTTGTAGGCGATTGAGAGCTGACCTTGAAGAAGTCCTGCGGAGTGACGCCGGGGAGGTAGAAGGAATGGGCGCCATGCACTAAGAGTAAGAAGATCGCAGAGATCGCCAGGACTGCCGAGGATTTACGAGATGCCATGGCCTCCGGCTGAGAGAGAGGAGGAGGGGTGTGTAGGTCAGGTGGAGAAATTTATGCTGTCAAAAGCTAACGTTGGAGCTTTTATTGTGGCATTGAAGCCTCGGTTTGACAATTGTGACGTCGAAACATCAAATCTTTATTAACATATTACACTAAGAGTAAACTGTTGAGCTATACAAACACATTAATGCACAGAGAAATAAACCCTGTTCATACAATTATTAGCAATTGTTATATGTATCTTATAATTTTTATCCAATTTAAACGGGTGAATCGAATCGAGTTAACGAGTCGGAGTGTAAAATGTCAGGTTTACCATCAGTTTCAACCTGACCCAACAACAACGGCGACTCTTATTGACTAATAAAATGACCATCATGTCCTTGCTCGGAAGTGTGGTATTGGTAGTTCACAAATTATACTGTTTTCAGTCAAGAAAGTTGTCAAGCAATCGGAGACAAATACGACCGTTGTACAAACGTACACCTGCAAAAAAGTAAAAATATTATCTTTATCATATTTTTTTATACCGTATTTGTATCAACTCTTAATAAAAATAAAAGTTGTCTATACAAGTAGATCATACATCTATTAGAAAAATAATACAAATGTAATATAAAAATTGTGACAAATATAACATTGTTCGCTGAAAAGCAATCAAGCACCTATCTTCATCATTGCATCTTTCCCTGCACCACATGAACGATAAAAAAGAAATCAACGCTCTACGCGGAACTTTTCACACCTATATTATATGGTAATTAGTGACCAAGTTATCAAGGAAAAACTCGAAATCAATCGTACGTCTATTATTGCATCTTAATTTCCAACTCCACGTCAATTCGATAGAGACCGTCCGTCTGGTTTTGATGAATCCCAATTATAATATGTCCTAGTCGTTTCAGCCGACTTTGCTTAACGGTAAGAATGAATAATATATTTTAATTTCTTTACAATTACTTGGAAGTTTCCGAATATTTCTTACATTGATAGAATGATAATTAGAAATAGGAAATTAATTCTTTAATTTTCTTTTGTCACCAAAGAAAATTAAGAAATGCTAGTTTCAACAACTTCATTTAAAAATATTCTGAATAATATACAATTAATGTCACGCTAGAGTCTCGGACAAATAAACCTACTTTGATTAATGTCACGTCAAGAAACGGTCAAGACACGGCAAGGGCACTTTTGTAAATATGAAAGATATTTTGGGGCAATTTTGTAAATAACAAAACTTCTATTATGAGTGTTAATTATTATGTTTGTGTTTTAATCATTATGTACGGGGAATGAATATGATAAATATGAGTATTTTGTTATATTGTAAGTTTGAAGTATTATTTTTAATATATGTAATATTTATTAGATTTTAATCGTCAGTTGTGTCCTTATTTTTTAAACAAGTTCACATGATTGTATTTGACCTGTTGAAAAATGGCCATGAAGGATCTAGTATCATTAACAGGAGCTTTAAGGAATTACTTTCCAACGCCTGCAAGTTCTCATGGCATCGGCGAATATGATCAAAATTTCACTTGAAAATTCAGTGGGGGGAGTTGATGGTCAAGATCACGCTTTTTGCTTCGATAGAATCCCTGAAACCATCGATGGATTTCCGATTCAGCAACATCTCTAAGGCATTGTCTTAGAATTAAATTGTCTAAAAAACAACTAAATTATGTAGATTAAAGTCAAACACTAAACCTCACGAGAAACTTTTGGTGTTTTGATGACATTTGAAGGTCCTGCAAAAAGCTTCCGCAACTAAGATAAGTAAATCCTACATGTGGCTTGGAAATTTGATATCGAATTTCGTATTGTAAGAGTAGTTACACATACTAATGGATTAGAATATCAATCGAATATTGATTAATATGTAATCGATTGAACATTACTCGAAAATGAAAATGGCTCTTTTGGCTCAAAGGCAAGAATCTAAGGTTAGTATCAATCAATAAATTGGAACAACTTCATAAGTATATTTTAGATATATAAATTTAAAGGATCTAATTCGATAAAATTTAAAAGTTAATTTTATTGGAATTGGTAAAACTCTTTTTGATCAAATCAAAAGTAAATATCATTATCAGTTGACAAGATCAAAAGCTATTATATCCAACTATTTTTTTTTCGATAGTTTTTGTGAGTAAACCAAAAAATGAAACTGAAGTTACGTAAAATTGTCGGCAATCAGTTGGATGAATGCACAATAGTTTTCCTTGATGGTTCATCGATCACAACTTTTCACACAGCCGTCCTGCATGCAGGTGAAGTTAAATCATCATAATTAAACATGAAATCATCTGAAGAAAAATATGCAAATTAAATAAATATGATTAACATCTGGACCTCATACATAAATATCTTAGATAGAGCTCAATTACCTGCTCATCAACTCCCTGCTGTGCTACGAAACGGACTGAAACTCGAACAATCCTTCGCCATGGACATTTGATCTCGAATTTGGTAACAAAGGATGGGATTGTACCTACATGTAGTGATGAATAATTATGTAAAAGCTGTTGGATAGTGGCCAAATTAGTTCCATGTTTTGTGGCTTTTTCAAAGCCATGTTTTGTGGTTTTTTCAAAGCCATGTTTTGTGGCTTTTTCAAAGCCATGTTTTGTGGGAAAAGTTTTGTTCTCTTAAACACCCGTGGGTGTTGGTTCAAATGAGAGAGCTCATTTCGGTTTTGAGAAAAACAAGAGAGAAAAGAGATGTAAAGCATCCAAAGAGATGGTGAGAGCATTTGGCTCTACCATGGGCATGGGTGAGAGAAATCAAGAGAGCTAGAGTGAAAGATCTTTTGTGAAAGAACTCTTGGGGTAGAGTGAGGCTCTTGGGAAAATTATGTGAGTGGGTGTACAAGGGATATGGGATTGGGTTATGTCGATTTAACTCATGTGTAACTTGTACTGTTTTTCTCATAGTGAAGAGCAATATCTCTCCGAGGACGTAGGCAGGTTTTTGCCGAACCTCGTAAATTTCTCGGTGTCTTTATTTCTTGTATTTTATTTTGTTCAACTGTGTGTGATTTTGGTGAGGTTGTAATCTGAATCTCGGTTCCGCACTAACGAACGGACCAAGGCACAACAAAAGTATCATTAATCTTGTTCGAATATCATCTGAAAAGATATATATAGAAGAAGAAACTAAGCAAAAACAAATATGATGATAGCCACAATTGATGCAAAGTAACTTCTAAATAATATAGAGCTCGGATATTACCAGGAGATGACAATGGTAGACTTGGCGTGCTTTTCACTCATCAGTTCCCTGCGCTGCTACAAATCAGACTTCTTATGTACGATGCTTGGGATATGAGAAATCTTGAGCCACTCCTCTCCACTGCCTTGTTCACAGCGCTCTGAAACCATCCGACAATCCTCAATGATAAGATCCTGCATTGGAAACCATCGGACAATCCTCAATGAGAAATCAGACTTCTTATTCCCTTGATTTTTTTTAGGATTAAGTACCTAAATTCTCCAATTTTTTAGTGTAATTCCAAATTAGTCTCAACCTTTTGAAACATTCCAAGCAAGTACTCAACTTATTAAAAATGTCACCTTCGTTAAGCTCTGAAATTTTTGTTAAATTACATAAGGCATACTTTGTCTCTAACATCAATAAGACTATCATGAAAGCATGGTCTCCATCAAGTAACGGACACCACCAGCCCTTTTAGGCCATAACTTCCAAACCCTGCATACAACAACATGTAAGATGTGAGTGTCAAGGAGAATGACTTCTAGTTCTCGTCAAACTTGTACCTTAGTTTTAAGTTATCAAGTTGAGAAGATTTCGAACTTAATTGGCTGGGATTGAGAGTCCTAACAAACATGCAAATTAATCAGATAACCTTATCATGTTTTGACAAGAGTCCATAATGGAATAGGACTATATTGAACCCTAGCAATCCGGGTATCAGTTGATAGGCCTGATACCTAGGATGGTTGGCTATATATTGGGACGTCCCTGCACTCACAGCGCCATCCTTTTTTCTGAGCAAACCCTATTCTAGCTGGATATAGCTGCTGAGTGTAGAAGACTCCTGATATCCCTTGCACTGATGTCGAGCACTTCTCCAGGTAAGTTATCCATTGTATTTACGTATGCATGTCATCGTGTATATGTGGTTCTATGCATGCAGTGTTTAAAACTCCAACACAACAAACTTCACCGTACAACTCAAGCTATCAACATCAAGAAGAAGGTCATAGAGGTTGCTGAAATAGTATGAACTGTCATGATGCGGCTGCCACCATCTTCACCACCCACAAAGAAGAACCTGAAGCTTTACTAGCTAAAATTTGACAAATGAGGAAATCACATAAGCAGAAACAAGCTCATTGAAACCCTATATGAATTCTTAACCCTCTTTTTTGTTAGAAGATTTCCCGATCTTCATTTTTGTTTTTCATTTAATTCGTGAATTTGTTTATTTATTTATTTATTTTCATCTTCATGTCTTTTTTGAAATTATTTTTGTTATTATTTTAGTGTCCAAGTAAGCAAATAATTGAGACCTATTATTGCCACATGTACATTTAACGGTAAAGTTATCTGGGACTTAATGGATGTGACATTGTCAAAGGTTAAGTACTTGTTTAGAGTGTTTAAAAAGGTAATTTGGAATGCAACTAAAAAGTTGAAAGGTTTTAGGTTCTTAATCCTTTTATTCTAATGTGGTCAATTTAATGACAAAATATAAATGTATATTATATATTATCATGTTAAGCGTGTATCGCAATTTCAATCTTATTCTGATGTGTTAAAGAAATATGTTATTATCACAAACCAGACTCGAGAAGGCACGACTAAAGCCCTTAAGTTTTACATGCAAAATCATATCATGTTGTCGTCCACATTTGGTGGCTTGACTTAGATTTATTTTAGATTTAATCTAGTATCAACGCCTATGTTTAGTGAACTTGTATAAGCTAAGACAAGATTTTTCAAAAGGGGCAATGATCCAATATAATATATATCATTATGCCTTACAAGTCTTATATTTAATTGTGTGACTCAAAAGGATTGGTTTAGGGTTGGCGGAGTTCTTGAAGGCCCAATTGACTGTTGTTGTTGGTTCTGCCCATCCCAGACTGAGAGGTGGGTGCCCCCAACCCCAGTACACATCAAGGTGGACGTTAATGAAATTGAGGTTCCACTATAAAATTAATTGGTAATATGGGGAGTAGTTCAAGATCATATAAACACATAGTAAACATCGTCCCTCACCGATGTGGGACAACTCTCAACACGTCCCCACACGTGTGGCGAATTTTCAAGCCTACATGTGGACAACAACTGAGTGACGTGGAGCGTGTGTGGCTGTTTGGCTTCACACGAGGACAACCCGTTCTAATACCATGATGAAATTGAGGTTTCACCATAAAACCAATTGGCAATATGGGGAGTAGCCCAAAACCATATAAGCACATAGCAAACCTAATCCCTTACCGATGTGGGACAACTCTCAACATACGTAGAATGTTCTTGGAATGAGATTTCTAAGCGTGGTGGTGCAGGCATCATTGCGAGGAATTTCCATGGTGATTTTGTTGCTGCGCGGGTTGCTCGTTTCGAGAACGTGTTCTCCCCGGATCATATCGAGGCATTGGCGATGAGGGAAGGTCTGTCATTGTGTGTTGAAATTGGCTATCAAAATTTCATTTTGGAAAGTGATTCCTTCCGGATTGTGACGGATTTACGTGAGCCTGCGGTTAATAGGTTCTCCATTGGTCCTGTTATCGAGGATGCTAAAGCTATTTCGTCTTCGATCAATGGAGGTTCTTGTGCCCATGTTCGATGACAAGCTACTGAAATGGCCCACCGACTCGCTAAGCTTGCCCTTCGTTGTGAGGTTCTCCGGTCTTGGGTCGAGGAATCTCCATATGTTAGCTGATTTTTTTGTGTTGGATTGCAATGGTTGATAGTTATTGTGAGCGGCTGTTTCTTTCTCCCTTCCCTCGTATGTAATGGTTGTTATCAGCCTTTTTTTGATCTAATGAAATGCTTTATCGTTGCTCTTCAAATTAAAATTAAAATTTTAAAAAAAAAACACATCTCTAATTATATCAAGAGCTTGTTTTGAAGTGTTTTTTTTTTTAACTGTTAAAAGCGTTTCTGATGAAAATGTTTGTGAACCAATATTTAATAAAAATGCAAGTGAATCCTAAAAAAAATATTTTCAAGTGTTTCTTACAAAAAACACTAATTATGTGCCAGCGCTTGAAGTGATTTTGAAACCTAAAAATATTTTCTTTAAAAGTGATTTAATTATTTTAAAAATACTTCAAAAGAGCCCGAAATCTTTGCCATAAAACAAGTGATTTTTGCCATGACACGAGAAAGAAGCAGAGATAGAAAAGAACATCGACGGCTACAGGCTATAGCACGATGTTTTCGGTCAGTGATGTGTTGAAGGTTTTGTTTTGCTGCCAACCTAGGAACTATGGTTAGGCCCTTGATATAGGAATTGGATCCCGATATTTTAGTCATTTATCGTGTATCGTGTAATCAGAAATCATTTGACTTTTTTTTATTTAAAATTAAACACAAATAACATCTGACGAAAACTGACCGCACAATGTATGGTGAACGGCTAGGATGGATCCCTGCAAAGTGAATTTGTAGAGGATCCTCTTCCCTTGATATAGAGGTGGACAAACAGCCCAAAATACAAGAAAACTCAACAAATGGAGATAGTATGTTTTAGAAAGTTTTATGAGTGGAATATTCTGGACGCAAACACAGTGAATAATGTCTTCCTCTTTAACTTAATGCATCTTTAATTTTAGGGTTAATCTCAGTTTACTATCATGAAATTTCTTGATTTTCAACATTTGATACATGAAGTATTTTTCATCCCAGTCTGGTACCTAAAGTTATAATTTTTGGACACTCTAATACATCCATTAAGTTTTCCGTTAAAACTTATATTAACTGATGACATGATGTTCACGTGGACAATAACTGATCGTGATCACCATGTCTCAATATGGGCCCACTTGAATATTAAAAAAGTAAAAAAAAAAAATTAAAATACAAAAACACAAAAAAAAAAAAAAAAAACCTACCCGTCTTCTACCTCCCCCTAACCTTCTCCCTCCCTTCTTTCCTCTGCAACCCGCACCCTCCTTTCTCTCCTCTACAACCACCACCCACCCTCTCTCCCTTCTCTCCTCTGCAACCCACACCACCCTCCCTTATCTCCTCTGCAACCTACACCCACCTCTCCTACCTCACCTCACCCCCACTTCCTCCATTCTTTCCTCTGCACCCAGCCAACGCTCTATACCCGACCCACCTCCACCCTCTTCACCTTCCTTCCCTTCTCTCTCCTCCATCCTTTTCACCTCCACCATTTGCAACCACGTGCCGTTATTGGAGTCCAATGCGGTGGCGACAGGGGCTAGGAATGCCAAGAATCGGTTAGGATTTGGGAGTTTATCCAAATTAGGGATTTGGGTCAACTAGGTTTTTGATAAATTTCAGAAATTGGATGGGTTTCTTGTTGAATTGGAATTCCTTTGGGTGGAATTTTGTTTTGCTGGGTGTGTGGGGATGGTGGGTATGGGTTGCAGAGGAGAGAAGGGAGGGTGGTGCAAGTTGCAGAAGAGAGAATGGAGGGAGAGGGACCAGAGGGTGCGGGGGAAGAGGTAGGAGACAGATGGGTTTTTCTTTTATTTTCTCTTTTTAAATTTTTAAATTTCGAATTTTTATTTTTTTAATATTCAAGTGGGCCCATATTAACATGTGGCGCCCAGTTATTGTCCACGTGAGCGCCACTGGGCACCACATCATCAATTAACAGAAGTTCTAACGGAAAACTTAACGGATGTATGAAAGTGTCCCAAAATTATAAATTTAGGTACCAGACTGGGACGAAAAAAACTTTATATACCAAATGTTGAAAACCAAGAAACTTTATAATAGTAAAATGAGATTAACCCTTAATTTTAACTTTCATTCCACTAGTTTAGATGAATTAGTTTATGTTATCCAATCATTTGTAAAAGAAAAAAATATTGTTCATGTTATGACTATGGTGCGCAAATACGAAAGTGGAGGGTTCTGCAATTCATAAAAACTCAAAGTTTCTCAATTTGGGAGCAGAATGGATTCAAAAATTTAAAAAGTATAAAACTAATTAAAAAAATGTCCACTTCTTATCTGTTAACGTTAGCATTAGCTGCCCAACCCAATGGAGTCTCCTAGTTTTTTTTGTTGAAAGGTAGAATTTATTCAATCAATACTAATTGATAAGTTTATATCCTTAGCAAGAATGTTGAAAAGAAAATCGGACCCATACAATCCCATATAAAGGTTCCCCCGTACAAATTGAATGAAAGCTGCCATGTATAGTCTCCTAGTTGGCTTTATATTAGGGCTTCATATGACCGTATAATTACCATGTATAGTCTTTTGTAAATTACACATATTTGCCTTCATAACGGGATTAGAATAATACGCAAAAATTCTCAAAATTTTAACATGATATCAGAGCGGGTTTTCAAATCTGTTGTCAAATTATTGGGTTCACTTATAAACATTACCAATGTAGCTCCACATCTGACCCATCCCAAAGTGGTCCTATGTGAGGGAGCGTGTTGAATAAAGTAAAAGGTTTCACATCGGCTATCTTACAAAACAAATCACAACGTATATCAAATGGTTCCACTTCTAATTGTATCAAGGCCTTCTGCATAGAAAAACCACACCTATTGATTGCAAAGGTGATTAAGTAGAGACAATATCGATGCTATTAGTTGTGTACCGTGACCGTCTCTCCGCACAATTGTCAATTTGTTCCCTAATCCCCTCCTCCCCGAGTCAAGGAGGTTCTTGTTCCTTGCATGGAGAAGGCATCCACTTGAATAAAAGGAGGGGAAGGATAAGCATCGTTTACATGTCCAATATCCTTTCGGAGTAATGACTTGAAGTGGACGTGCATCATCTTCATCTATTTGTACCAAAACAAGCAAAAAAACCACAGAAAATCACTCTCACTACTTGATGGACGGACAAAGACAGAGACAGTGAGAGAGAGCCAACTTGGTTTCCTTCCTTTTTATGATTTTCACAACCTCAAAAAAAAAAAATATATATATATATATATATATATGTAGTTATATTTTGAAGTTGAAGTTTCTGGTTGTGGTTTCTTTGTGGTAACCCTACATTGCTACTTGCAATGTGGGGCTAACATCTATGAGTATGAAATGAATTGTAAACTCAGTCGATATCTAAGTTTGAATTCTCATAAGAAGGGGTGGGCAGCAAAACCACCAAACCAAACCATAAATATCAATTAATGATAAAAAGTACATATTTTATGAACATTTAATTTGTTGGAAGCGTTCCAATTGAACCTTCCCGACCTAGGTTTAAATCTCATGATTCTGACTCATAAGCATAATACCATTTCAATTTACCCAAGAAATTCCACACAAGACACTTTAAAACGACTCAAAACCCACACGAACATGTGATGCAATGAGACATGATTAACACAACTTTTCTCCCTTTTCAATGAGTACTATGAAGTATTCTATTGTTGAATGTCAATTTATAAATTCCTGCTATTGTCAAATTCCAAGATTATTTCCTTCATTCAAACATAATGTTGTAGTAAATACGATTTCCAGTCCTTTCTATTTCACTGGTCCACCTCATAGTACCTCAAAAACTTAAATTGTCTGGACCTTGACCAGATCTCTTTTTCTTAAACGATCTGGATTTTGGAGTCTTTTAATTCTGAGAGAATCTCAAGCCGATTAACTTTAATCCGACTGCGCTGTGGGCATGTTATATAATAGTTCCAAACAATTAAACTGAAAATCACAATAGGGGACGTCGATAAACTCATCAGCTGAAGAATATCAATCATAAATATGTAATCACATGTTTCAATGCTCTTGATTATCCACTTACTGAGTGATTTTTTGGTGTGACAATTACAAATTCGCATAAGCTGTAACATACGAGTTTATCTATTGGTTTTACATACTAGGTTCACGACGTGATCTCAATGATCAGCAATGTGGTCCAAGAAAGTGAAGAATTTGGATTACGATGAGTAGATGAACCTCGTGAACCAAAAGCAGGCGTAGAAGCCGATTGTTCCGGTGACAACAAAGAATGCATAAGAAGCAATGAGCATGTACCCGAAGTATAAGAGGACCGAGACCAGCTTTGTGATTTCGAGCTTTGTGAAGAAGTAGAATGTGGCGTAGAGGAAGACGTAGAGAGCCGATGAGCCGGATGTGAGGTATGATCTCCACCACCGCAAGTAATCCTCGCTGCACAACGGGAAGTAGCAGAGGACGATGGTGATCTCAGCGCATGTGATGATGAGGATGATGAAGACCAAGAAGAGGAAACTAAACATGTAGTAGAACTGGTTCAGCCAAATCGAAGTGAGGATGAAGTATAGTTCGACGAAAACTGCTCCGAATGGGAGGATCCCTCCGATTAGAATTGAGAAAACTGGGTTCATGTACCAGGCCGGTTCTGGGATCTGTCTTGGGACTTTGTTTGTCTTTACTGGATCCTCAAGTGCTGGCTTCCTGAACCCAACATAGCCTCCCACAAATACGAGTGGGACTGAGATTCCGAACCAAAAAAAGACCAGGGTCAACATTGTGCCAAATGGCACAGCTCCAGATGCGTTCTGGTCCCAAATCAGAGTGTTCAAGACAATGAAAATGGAAGAGACAGTTGCTGGGAACATGACTGCAGTCCTGAATGCGATTTTCATCCATTCTGTACCCTGAAACGTCTTGTACAAGCGAACTGAGGTGTAACCGGCGAAGAGTCGCATGAAGACACAGAGCAAGAGCATTGTGGTCATGAGACCGCCCCGGTTAGATGGGGAGAGGAAGCCAAGAACAGCAAATATCATTGTCACCAGTTTCATTCCAAACAATTGAACGCCAGTTCCAACATATACACAGAGCAATTCAGAGTTATTTGGAGGCCTGAAGACATCCCCGTGGATAAGTTTCCATCCTGTTTCTTCTTGCACTTCTTCCTGGGTCTGAGGTTCATTATACTTGGAGATATCACGGTAGAGTGTTCTTAGCATAATCATCGCTACCATACCCCGAAAGGAAGAGGACAATCATCCATGAGTTGACAATTGAAAACCAACGGATTTCGTTACTCATCCGTAGATCAGCATCCCATCTAGAAGCCCACTTCACATCACTCTCCTAAACAGGTAGACATGAAAAGAAGTATCCGATGAGATGACTTGTTCATCACAAATGACAAAGTATGTTCAACACCATTACATCAGAAATATTAGGGCAATAGACATACGATAGTAGTTCATGACACAAATAAATGATGCTGTAATAAGTAAAGAGTAGACGGTAAATTATGAGTCATAATTCTCCTACGAAAAAATACCAAGTAAAATTTTAAATTATGGAGCTCACCTGGAATTCAACATCATAGGTAAATACGATTTCCTGCTTCTCGGCAACCTCTTGAGGAGAGTTAGAATTAACAACAGTGTGTTTCGAATGGGGGTTACAGGTAGTTCATGACATTCAACAGTCAAACAAACCATATTACCAACTGATAATTTAGAAAGAAGATTCAGCAAGAAGGAATCATGCAGGAGAAAAGGAACGCCCTGAAAAATACTGACCTGAATGGTTTAACCTCAAATCCCACAATTCTTGCTGTTCCAGTTCGCGGATCTTTATGGTACTTCACAGTAAATGCCAGATGGTTGTGGATGAAGTATTCCTCTTCTTTGCTCTGAGCACAATAACATACTGTAAGAACGAGAAAAACATAATCATCCCCGAACAAGAAAGGTATTTGGTGCCAACACCCTAAACCCTAAACCCTAAACAAATAATGGACATACCCCAGCATTATGGCCTTTGAACCCAACATGAAATCCAAGCTGATAAACAGTACGAGCTTTTTGATATAGCCTTTCAAAGGGAACGACTTGATAAAATATGAACTTGCTAAGGTTTCGTGGGTTCTAGTGTTGAAGCCATGAGAGAGAAGTGTTGAAGATGGTTTTGTATGACTTGATGAAACAATTACAAGATGAAACATATATATAGGGAAGAAAAAGGACATAAACCTAATTTTGCCTAACTTACCTAACTTGCTTGACTATGGTAACTTGCCTAACTTTGAACAAGAAAATTGACTAGCCTACCATTATTCCAACATGTTTATTTCATGCATTTTAATTGCTTAATACTCCCCCTCAAGGTGGAATGTGAATGTCAATCACACCCATCTTGCCAAGTAATGAGTGAAACATCCCTTGTCCAAGTGGCTTGGTAAATATATCAGCCAATTGTGCTCCAGTACGAACGTAGGCTGTCGTGATAACCCCTGATTGAATACGTTCACGAACAACATGACAATCGATTTCTATGTGTTTGGTACGCTCGTGGAACACAGGATTGGCTGCTATATGAAGAGCCGCTTGATTGTCACAATGCAGTTTTGCTGGCACATGATGATCAACTCGTAAGTCAGCTAACAAGTATTTCATCCATGTAAGCTCACACGTCGCAGAGGCCATGGCACGATACTCTGCTTCTGCTGAAGATCGAGAAACGGTGGTTTGTTTCTTAGTCTTCCAAGATACCAATGCTCCTCCAAGGAATATGCAATAACCCGTGACAGATCTCCTTGTAATTGAACATCGAGCCCAATCGGCATCACAATATCCAGCCAAGATTAGGTCCCCTTTTGAAGGAAATAGAAGTCCTTGTCCAGGTGCCCCTTTCAAGTATCGCAAGAGACGATGGACTGCATCTAAATGTGGTTTTCTTGGTTGTTGCATGTATTGGCTGAGTACATGAACTGCATATGAAATTTCCGGTCTAGTGATAGTAAGGTAAATAAGTTTACCAACAAGTCTCCTATACTTCGAGGCATCATGAAGAACTTGCCCTTCCGTTGGAGATAACTTCAAATTTTCTTCCATGGGAAATTTTGCAGGTTTGACACCCAGTAAGCCGGCTTCATCAAGAATGTCAAGCGTGTATTTCCGTTGTGAGATAGAAATACCTTGAGAAGACCTAGCCACCTCTACGCCGAGAAAGTATTTTAATGGTCCCAGATCCTTGATTCGAAACTGAGTGTGAAGAAATTGTTTGAGATCACGAATGGCCTCTTCATCATTGCCTGTGATGATCATGTCATCGATGTAGATTAGTATAGCTGTGAATGAGTGATCACGTACCTTGGTGAACAAGGAATAATCGGCCTTGGATTGTTGATACCCAGCTTGGTGTATAGCAGTGGAAAATTTGTGAAACCAGCTTCGAGAGGCTTGTTTAAGCCCATAAAGTGACTTGTTGAGTCGGCATACATTGTGCTCCCCCTGACGACGAAGACCAGGAGGCAGTTGCATATAGACTTCTTCCTTAAGATCTCCATGGAGGAAGGCATTTTGAACATCCATTTGGTGGAGAGACCAATGACGAACAGAAGCTACGGCCAAAAGACATCGGACGGTAATAAGTTTGGCAACTGGGGCGAAAGTCTCTTTGTAATCGATACCTTCACGTTGTGTAAAACCCTTGGCAACAAGGCGAGCTTTATAACGCTCGACAGACCCATCTGAATGATACTTGACCTTGTAAACCCATTTGCAACCAATAGCTCGATGCCCGGGAGGGAGACGAGTGAGAGTCCAAGTCCGATTTTGTTCCAAGGCTAGGAGTTCAGCTTGCATGGCGGCTTGCCATGCAGGATCATTATTAGCTTGCTCAAAGGTAGTGGGTTCAACAATGTTGGAAATAGCACAAGCAAAAGAACGGTGTGAAGAAGAAAGATGAGCATAAGAAACATAGTGAGATAAAGGGTAACGTGTACCTGACATGGAAGAGGAGGTGGCACTGGGAGCAAGAGAGTGTACATGATATAAATGATAGCCCTGAAGTCGTACGGAGGATTTTGGAGGACGGTTGGAGTGGCGAATGGCAAGGGGAAGAGGGGAGGGAGCAGGCTCGGTGATGAGAGGGTCCGAGGAAGGGTTGGTGGCATGGATAGGGGGTGTGACTTGTGGTGGGTCGTACGGTGGGTCGTGTGGTGTGTCGTGGGATGGAAGGGGGTTGGTAGTGGTGGTAGGGGCAGGTGAGTCAATGGTAGTATCAAGGGGAAGGGGGAGAACAACACTGTCAGGTTGGTGATCTGGGGGTTGGGAAAGAAAGGGAAAGGTGTCCTCATGAAAGATCACATCACGGGAGGTGGAGAATTTGTGGGTAGTGAGATCATAAACACGGTACCCCTTTTGACCAAGAGGATATCCAACAAATATGCATTTCCGAGCACGTTGATCAAACTTGTGTGTGGGAGTGAGATTTGTGGCATAGCATAAGCAACCAAACACACGCAAGTGATGAAAATCTGGAGGTGTACAATGTAAAAGCTCAAATGGGGTTTTGTGATGGAGGAGTGGTGTTGGTAAGCGATTGATTAAATAACATGCCGTTTGAACACTTTCCCCCCAAAAGATTAAAGGTAAATTGGCTTGAAAACGAAGTGCTCGCCCAACATTTAAAAGATGGCGATGTTTTCTTTCAACGACCCCATTTTGTTGGGGAGTAGAAGGACAAGAAGTGTGAAACACAATACCCTTGCTATCAAAAAAAGAACGTAAAGAAATGAATTCAGCCCCATTATCTGCCCTAATTGTCTTGATCATGCGATTGAATTGTGTTTGAACCCAAGCAATAAAAGAACGTAACAACCCTTGTGTTTCAGATTTTAAACGCATAAGATGGATCCAAGTAAATCGTGAATAATCATCAACAATAGTCAAAAAATATCTAGCCCCCGAATGAGAATTGACTCGATGGGGTCCCCAAATATCACAATGTATTAAATCAAAAGGTGCTTGAGATGAAATAAAGCTTGACGGAAAAGACAAACGAGTTTGTTTAGCAAGGGGACAAATGTCACACAAATGGCTAGAATCAAACATAATAGTTGGAACTTGCTTGGTCAAAAGTTGTAAGGGACCGGTGGAGGGATGTCCTAACCTTCGGTGCCAAAGGTTTGAATGACGATTGACATTGTGAGCTAAATGAGGGTTTTGTGTTGACGACAAGTAATAGAGCCCATTATATCGCTTGCCCAGGCCAATCGTCCTCCTCGTAGCCATGTCCTGTATCACACAAAAGGTAGGAAAGAAAATCACTATGCATTGTAGAGACTCAGTGAGTTTGCTAACAGATAACAAATAAACTTGAAAATTTGGAACATGTAACACATCATCAAGTTTAAGAAGAGGAGTTGCTTGGAAGGAACCAACAGATTCTATAATGGCTTTTCCCCCATTCGGCATTTGTACATAATCACACATAGATTTCTTGTGAAGCAAGTGAGGTGAAGGAGATATATGATCCGTTGCCCCACTATCAATGATCCAATATAGGTTTTTCTGTGGTAAGGCTCCTGACATTTTAGACAGAGGTGTAAGAGTACCTGTGGCATTTGCAAAATGGTGAGGATTACCATCCAAGTTGTTTTTCTTGAGCATGGCCATGATTTGGTTGTACTCTTCAGGAGTGAACTTGGGGCTGTCACCGTTGGTTTTATGATGATGCTGATCCGTGACTGTGGCGACTTCACTGCTAGTCTTTATTTGATTAGCCGCAGGTTTCTTCTTGTTAGGAGGAATCATCTTTTTGCCATGGTATTTGTGCCCCGGTGGAAAGCCATTGAGATAGAAACATCGATCTACGGTGTGATATTTTTTATCACAATAAAAGCATTTAATAGATGAGTTACCTCGTTGTGCAGCAGATTCCCTATGGCTTGTCAAATGCATCGCATGCAAACTGTTGTTATGACGAGTGAGAGATACCTCCACTTGTTTCTCTTGTTGTAAAACAAGAGAGTATGCCTTTCGAGTATCGGGAAGTGGCTGCATCAACAAGATTTGCCCACGTACTGCGGCATAGGACTCGTTTAATCTCATGAGAAACTGCATCACTCTTTCCTTTTCATCACGTTCATTGATCTTCTTCAAACCCTCACAAGTGCATGTTGAGGGCTCATGATAGGACGTCAATTCATCCCACAATGCCTTTAGTTTGGTGTAGTAGACTGAGATCGATTGTTGCTCCTGTCTGTGCTCAACAATTTCTCTCTTAATTTGGTAAACACGTGAATCGTTCCCTTGAGAGAAACGATCACGCAAGTCAGCCCACACATCTGCTGCTGAAGTGTAGTAGGAAACGCTGCTTGCGATGTCTTCATGTACAGAATTCAGGATCCATGCGAGAACCATGTCATTGCATCGTTGCCACAATGCAAATTGTTTATCTGTTTCAGCAGGTGGGTCAATGGTTCCATCGACCAAACCTAGCTTGTTATTGGCACTTAGACTGATGCGCATAGCACGGCTCCATGTGTTGTAGTTGTCTCCTTGAAGGGTTTTGGAGACCAAGATGTTCCCAGGTTGATCAGAGGGGTGTAATAAAAACGGGTTCGAGAGATCAGTAGCCATCTCTAATGGTTTTGTGTTGGTTCCTGAATCACTCATGATGACGATGTTGTTGGTTGTGGTGCGGAAGCGTTGAAGATAGGTGGAGTATTAAGAGTCACCAGAAACGGTGCTCTGATACCATGATAAAATATGAACTTGCTAAGGTTTCGTGGGTTCTAGTGTTGAAGCCATGAGAGAGAAGTGTTGAAGATGGTTTTGTATGACTTGATGAAACAATTACAAGATGAAACATATATATAGGGAAGAAAAAGGACATAAACCTAATTTTGCCTAACTTACCTAACTTGCTTGACTATGGTAACTTGCCTAACTTTGAACAAGAAAATTGACTAGCCTACCATTATTCCAACATGTTTATTTCATGCATTTTAATTGCTTAATACGACTAGAGGTACATTATCGAGGATCCTGTCATAGAAAAAAAGGTCTTAACAAGAGATGCGACTTCGTTTTAGTTCCTCTAATATACTAGGATAAATAATTTAAAGCGTCAGAAAAATACATGTTCACTCGATGAAGAGCTTGATGCCAAATTCCGACTCAATTTTAGCATACCGGGTGAAGAAACTTATGCTGTCAAAAACTAACGTTGGAGCCTCGGTTGGACAGTTGTGACATCAAACATCAAATCTTTAATTTTTTTCTAGTATTGATAATAAACATATTACACTAAAAATAAACGGTAAGGGCAAACACATTAATGCACAGAGAAATAAACCCTATTTAGATAATTATTAGCAACTGTTATATGTGTCTTATAATTTTTATCCAATTTAATTTTTCGGATAAGGACTTGGAGAAGCAGCCATGGAACTACTCTCTCTCTTTTTAAAACTTCATTGATAATTCAGCCTTTGTTAATCAAATTCAAAAACTGGTGGGGATCCAAATTTGTTCAACATAGGCTGTCAGTCTAAAGTTATTATAATTTAGTTGCAAATTGAAATACATATAAATCTGAACAATTTTTTAGATTGTATATATCTTGAATTTAGAAATTCGGACGGACCCTATTTCTTTTGTTGTATTGCTCTTAACGTAAATTCAATATGATATGAATGCAAACTAAAACTTATTTTACTATGCGGATTCAGTTGCTTTGATTGGTTACAAAATTATATAGAAATAGGTGTGATAAATTAAGGTAATGTGGAGTGAACTTTGAGTTTCATGGAGTAAAATGATGACTTTTGAGTTTCAGGAGGCAAAATGGGATCGAAATCGAGTTTCAGAAGGCAAAGTGAAATCAAAATGGAGCGAATTTGAGAGAAGAAACAGAAACATAGTAAAGTAGAGCGAATTTTGAGTTTCATTGAGTAAAGTGATGACTTTTGATTAACAGAAGGTAAAAAGAGATCAAAAATCGAGTTCTAAGGGGCATAACTAAAAATAAGCCTGTATAAAAACCCAACCAAACTTAGACATCACATCAGTAAGTGGCAGACTATGGGCATCTCGTAGGGATGGCAACAGGACGGATTGGGTTCGGATGTTGTGGATGTAAATTTCTTCCTCCTTGCTCTTAAACAAAATTGCACCTACAAAACAAATAACACCCTAAGTCAAGGCCAAGAGCCTCACCTGCCCATGATGAATGCGCGGAGGGGGGGGGTGGGGGGGGGGCTTTGGCCGAAGAACCTCCGATGCCAAAGTTAGAATTTTGAGGGAAAAATGTTTGGAGAATTTAGAGAGTTTAGCAAGAGAATTGGAATTGAGTTTTGGAGAGAATGAGAGGGCTTTTATAGAGGTGTGGCCGGCCACTTGGCTCTCTTTGTGGGCTAGGTTCTTGTGTTTAATTGGGCAATATTGAATAATTAACTAATTAATTAGCCAATTAATAGAATAATTGCCTAATTGATTAGCTAATTAGTATAATAAAAAGGGAAAGATTTGGGAGTTACCTTGTGGAAGGGATTTGATGAGAATGGATGAAATAAGTTTTGAATTGTTACCTATTTTGGGCACTTTTGTCTTGGTTGAGGGATGATTGTCCGTTGCTCGCGTGTAGGAATCCTGATGTGCCTCAAGAGTATTCTTGTCCTTTTTATCCAAAGATCCACATGTCACATTGTGATTATTTTTTGCTCCACAAATATGCCATTCCCATAACCAAACTCGATTATTTTTCCTGAACCCGAAACCGTAGAATCCCCGAATGGGGATTGCCCATAACCAAACGTGGCAGGTAACAGATTCCCCATCAGGTAAAGGTTTCCCCATGTAGTTAGGGATGGCAAAGGAGAAAACAAGAGGCTGCTGGCCGTATGACGCTGTCATTTTGTATTTTGTATGAGAATAAAAGAGGATTTCAAAATAACAATTAACAGGGACAAAATTTGCTGGAGACCTTTGGGTTTCAATGAAATAAGAGGAATTCATAAAAGAGGAACAAAGCACAACGTAACTACAAACAGACAACAAAGAGAAACAAGTATGAAGCAACAAGCTATGCAAAGAAATGGAACAAGAAATAATAGTTGGAAAGAGTAGCTTAAGTCATGATTCTCCTCCATCCCAACTAAGACAAAAAGCTCGAAAACAATTCAATTTTGGAAGGAAATTTATTCAGTTTCTCATGCAAATTGTCCTAGATTCCATCGTTTGATTGAAAGCATAGAAATTTTTGGAATAATGTTGTTGGAGACCTTTGAAGTCTGCACGCTCAAGACCTTTAAAGTCTCGTAGAATCCCTTAATTGATAAAGTTGCTAGAGAAAATAAATAAAAACATATAATAAATATTTTTATTTTTTACTAAAGAATGAAAACGGGACGGTTTCGGGTATGGGTACTGGGTAAATACCCTAATAATCAAAAGCGAACCCGAAACCGAATAATTTACCCGACGGTTACCTATAACCGCAAAATACCCGAAATTTTATCTTGAAACCAAACTGTTTAGATTGGTTATCTACGAAGATCAGATTTGAAGGGTTAAATTGTCATAGCCAGTGTTTCCTAGACTCCCCGTATTGAGGCGGCCTTAGTCCATTCCCCATAACCAGCCGCGCCCCACTTCCAGGTTCAAAGGAACCTTCATTGTTGGCATGGACGATCCTTGTGCATCTATAGCAAAAATCTTGAAACCGCTCGTATCGAAATTCAATGCACGAGTCCTTGTTGTCCTCCCGTGGGAGCCAGCATCCCGTCGTCAATGGGTTTTGGGTATTAACAGTGACCGTCACTCGTAAGAACCCACGCACCTTGGAGGTGTCTTCTAGCTCAACGAACTCACCAATCTCCTTAGCCAGGCGTCGAACATTAGTATCCGTACTCAGGTATAGCAAAACACCCCTTATTTGTACCCAGAAGGGGACCAGCTCCATCTGGATCTCCTCAAGTGCAAGCTCAGGCGGCCATCTCTTGACAGAAAAATTCTGCTTCATGACAGCCCAGGGAACTTGTTCAAGAATCTTTACTGCAGTGCTTTCATCTTGTGCCGTAATGATGAATGTGGTAGATGTTGTGACTTCACAGGGTTTGAATTAGGTGGGGAGTAAGCAGGGGTTGAGGTGGGAAGTAAACAGGGGGAGTAAAGTCTTCGAGAAAGGTAGCTGATGGGTTCAGGAGTTGACAGGGGAGTAGAGTTTCTACAGGAAAGGTTGGTCCATCTGGAAACCTCACAACGGAGGGAAAACACACTCACATCGGAGGGAATCGATTTGGTCTCAAATAGTGTGCATTTCAAACATGGCATAGCAAATATTTGACATGCCATCATTCATCAAGAATTTTGTCTACCCTATCTTGTGTGATTCGAGTAAAGAAAAATCCGTTTAAACACGAGAAATTATTTTCACACAATATTTTCCTTTTTAAGACACTCATAATAAATTTTAGGTGCGGATCAAATTTGGATTTTAAAAATCCACTTCCACTAGTTCCACACTAATTTTATAAGATGTCCCACTTCAAATATCATTTGTATTAAAAAAATACATCACATTGATCACAAACTTTCCGAAATTTGAAATTGATTTCTAGAATTTGGCGTTAAAATGTGTAACAGATGTATGAATCTTTGAAATTGTGAGCTCCATCGCCCATCAATTTTGTGCTATACTTGCAGTTAAATTCAACTCATCGCAATTTAGGTTCTCATCCCTCTTTTTTCAACTCCATTGATCGAAATCTTATTCCTTTTCAATTTTTCATCATGGTCCCTTGGTTTTAATAAATGTCATTAATTATTTCAATAATAAAATATTTTACATGTCAAGATAATTAAATTTTATTTCTAAATATATTCATTTAGTGTTAGAAACATTACATTTGATATATATATATATATATAGCTAAATTTTGCATCTTATATTTTTTATTTTTAATTTGTACCTATTTTAATTTGCAACCCTTTTTTTTAACTTGTACCAATTTTCTTTTTAGTTTTAGTTTGTATATAAAATGTACCCATTCTTTTTTTATATAAAACGTACCACCTTGTTTGTAAAAAATGTGACATCCCACATCGTCCAGGGGTGTGATCCTTATATGTATATTCTCATCTCTACCTAGAACGAAGCCTTTTGGGAGCTAACTGGCTTCGGGTTCCGTAGGAACTCCGAAGTTAAGCGAGAAGGGAGCTAGAGCAATCCCATGATGGGTGACCCACTGGGAAGTTGCTCGTGAGTTCCCAAAAACAAAATCGTGAGGGAATGGTAAGCCCAAAGCGGACAATATCGTGCTATGGTGGTGGAGCGGGCCCAGGAAGTGATCCGCCCCCGGCCGGGATGTGACAAAAAATGTACCAACTTTTTGTATGTAAAATGTACAGTATGTAAAAATGTCATTAATATAAGTAATGACAAATCATAGGTTTTATTTAAATATAATTTATCTTAATGACAAATCATGTCATTAAGATAAATTATACTTTTTTATATAAGTATAATTTATTTTCTAATATTTTTAATCCCACAAATCTTGGTTTTTATTTAAAATCTCATTAATATAAGTAACTATAAATATCAAATTTTAATTTAAAATTATAGTAACCTACATAGAAGGTCATTATTGCATTAATTTCAAGGACTTCAATAAAAAACTAAAAACCAACAAGCTTTCAATCAAAGAACATTGATAAATAGGGACCACATCCAAAGTCACCCTTAATTCAAATATTAATAAGTGTGGAATAGGCACTTAGTACTAAGGTCTAATGATATTACTCTTCACTTGTAACTTGTAAGTAAGAGATCTTAGGTTCGATTCTCGTCAAAGAAAAATTTGAATCATATTATTGCTAACCCATTATGAGGCTTAGCCCACTCCCCACTCTCTTAGTGCAGATAACATCATTTGTTAAAAAAAAAAAATATCGTGCATATGGTAAAAAATGGATAATCACAAATGGGTAAATAATTATATTTCACTATTGATTGGATTGGTTCCCCTTTAAAGAATTTGCTAATTTGCTAGGGATTCCTTTTTTCTAGCTTTCCTTTCCTTTTATGTTAATGTAACGACATGTCGTTTGTACTTTTTTGTCAACTATATATGTTACGTGAACCCATTGCATCATCCGCCTTTAGTGTGTACCTGAAATTTTGGTTTGAATATGGAAATAGGAAATATGAGTAGGAAACTTGATTTTTTAAAAAATTTATTCAATTTAATGAAAAAAAAACATGTAATATATGTATTATCGTGTTAAGCGTGTTTTGCAATTTGACACTTAAGCTGGCGTGTTAAAGAAACATGTTCTTATCACATACTTGACTCGAGAAGGCTCGACTAAAATCCTTAAGTATTTTCACGTAAAACCGTATCATGTTATCGTCCTCGTTTGGTGACTGGACTTAAATTGAATTATTCTTAGATTTAGTCTAGCATCAAGCGCCGTTGTTTAGTTAACTTGTGTACGCTAAGATAAGATTTTCCAAATTCGGCAATGATCCGATAGATTATGTCTTAAAGGTCTCATCTATAGTTGTGCGACTCAACATGATTGGAATTAAACACAACGCCAATGATATCAAGTCTTAAGCCATAAAACAAATGATTTTGCCATGACACGAAAAAGAAAGTAGAGATAAGAACACTGAGGGCTGAAACACTCTTGTGGGTCGGTGATGTGTCGAAAGATTGGTTTTGCTGCCAACGTATGAACTAGGGTTGGGCCTTTAGTTGGTGCCCAAGTTTTCTAGGCCTATTGATATGAGGTGGGCAAACAGCCCAAAATACAAGAAAACCCAACAAATGGTGAATAATGTTATCGTCGGCGCATGGCGTAAACAGTGAATAATGTCTTCCTCTTTAAACTAATGCCTCTTAATTTTAACTCTCATTACATGTAGTTTATATGAATTAATCATTTGTAAAATAAAAAATGTTGGTCATGTTCGGACTATGGTGCGCGAATACGAGAGTGGGGGGTTCTGCAATTTGTAAAAACTCAAAATTTCTTAATTTGCGAGCCTAATGGATTCAAAAATTAAAAAAATATAAAAGTAATTAAAAAATGTCCACTTCTTATCCGTTACCGTGAGTGTTAGCAACCCAGCCCAATTGAGTCTCCTAGTTTTTTTTGGTCGAAATGTAGAATTTATTCAATCAAGTTTAACTGATAAGTTTATATTTTTAGCAAGAATGTTGAAAAGAATATCGGGATCGATAGAATCCCATATAAAGGTTCCCCTACAAATTGAATGAAAGTTGTCATGTATAACTCATATCAAATGGTTCTACTTCTAATTGTACGAATGCATTTTGCATAGAAACCTCAAACTTAATAATTAAGTGTGGACAATATCGACGCTATTAGTGGTAGACCACGTCCTGCCTCTCTGAAACTTTAACATTATCATACCGTGCTTCAGAGGATTGGTTTCTCATGGGCATATAAGCTGCATAAATGTCAATTTGTTAAGGAGGTTGTTGTTCTTTACATGGAGAAGGCATCCACTTGAACAAAAGGAGGGGAAGGATAAACATCGTTTGCTTATCCAATATCCTTTCGGAGTAATGACTTGAAGTGGACGTGCATCATCTTCATCTACTTGTACCAAAACAAGCAAAAAAACCCACAGAAAATCACTCTCATTACTTGATGGATGGACAAAGAAAGAAAGTGAGAAAGAGCCAACTTGGTTTCCTTCCTTTTTAAGATTTGCACAACCTCATAAATATAGGTATATTTTGAAGTTGAATTTTCTGGTTGTGGTTTCTTTGTGGTAACCCTACATTGCCACTTGCATTATGTGGGGGTCGATCGATCTTCAGTTTAAGTGAGTATGAAATGAGTTGTAAATAGCGTATATATAAGTATGAAATAGAGAGTTGTAAACTCAGTCGATATTTAAGTTTGAATTCTCAGAATTAGGGGTTGGAGAAAAAAACTGCTCAATCAAGCTAACCACCAAACCAAAATGAGCATTTAATTTGTTGAGAACGGTTCAATTGAACCTTTCCAACCTAGGTTTAAATGACATGATTATGACTCATAAGCGTAATATCATTTTAAGTTACCAAAGAAATTCCACATAAGACACATTAAAACAACTCAAAACATGCACAAATATATGACGTGACGAGACCTGATTAACATAACTTTTTTCCTTTTTCGATGAGTAGTACTGATTATTCAATTGTTCTATTATGATTTTCATATCTGCCTACATATTGATCAACACATAATGGGCACAAACACAACACAAATATAAATAAGTAACACGAACACAACCCGATGATCACCCCTACATATGATTTCAGATTTCAGTTACTTAGGGTTTAGGACACGAGCCAAATTTCATACTCGCGATATAGTGTGTGTACGCGGGAGAGGGAGGGAGGGGAAGCAGAGGTGATATATGGGTAAGTGAATGTCGAGCTTTAAGGGCATAAAACCTGGACAGAATCTTCCAATGTGTAACCCAAACACCACCAATCAAACCCAAAACGTGCAAACTTATATTCTTCACCAAGGCATATATGGTCCCCCACATTGACCTATTTGCCAAGCAAAAAAGCACATCAGAGATCAAACCCCTCCTCCTCTCTATAAAGCTATATTGGCTTGGGACCCTCATATTTTCTTTCTTTCTTTCTATCATATATATATCATCACTTTGTGATGGTAGGCTCACGCCCATTACTAATTTCTACTTTAGAGGAGAGCCACGAGTTTACATCATGAACAAATGTACGTGTCTTAAACATGTGAATCAATATTGGAAATACTATGTGCACTGTTTGAGTTGTGTTAGAGTCAGTTGTATATTTATGTGTGTGATTGTTGGTGCGTTCACGATATGTAACTCATTCACTATCTTAAATAGTTTAAGTAATCGCATGTGAGCATTATACATACTTCAGTAAAATCCGACCCAAAAATCGTCAAAGCGACAACAACTCAGAAATCATTGAAGCGCCCAAGGATGTCAAAGAGGAAGGAGATGGAGACCTAGGCACAAGGTCAGGCGATAATCCTTCTCCATCCCCTCTGTTTTGGTCATGGCTGATGTCATATCCCTTGAGCACAAGGTCAGGCGGTAATCCTCAAATTTAGTGGTCAGGTTGGGTTAGGCAACTAAATTGCTCGAGTTTTGGGCGTGGGCTGGATCACTTATTTTTCCTTCTTTTGGGTGATTTTTGCCTAATTACCCTACTAATTGGGATGGGCTGAAAACGCTCTTTGGAAGAAGAATCAAGCTCACTCAATTTGGTAAGTGAGCTCGATTCTTCCTCATTCTTTTATTGAATTTTTTTTTTTTCATCTAAAAGAAGAAATGTTTTGATATGAAGATATTAAAGGATAAAGTAGCAAAGTAGTTGAGGAAAGGTAGAATGATGAATTGCAGCTGTAAAGATGTGAGAGAAATGGGGGGACTTGTACTCTGAAAGGTTCCCTTTGCCCAAGAAAATAAGCATACATTTAAGGGGATTGATTACACTTTGTACAAAACCCAGAGGCCCTATGGCTCAAGGGACCAATAGTAGCTCTGCTAACTATTAAAATTATTGGACCAATTGATATTAAGTTGACAGGGAAATCATGGTTCAACTTCACCAACACACATATATCTCACTTGTCCTGCATAGTTGCTTGTCATTTCTTTCTTCAATAAATATTTGGTTACTCCAAGAATGAGTAAGAGTTTCAACTTAAAATTGTTCGTTGTCGGTTCATAAGGGTTCATATTTATGGTCTTCGTATTTATGATCATAATTATTCATATTATAAATCACTATGTGAAGATTGCTTCTGAAAAAAATCAATTAAAACTAATGTCGTTTCGTCATCAAGGTGTATAAAACCAAATGAACGGAATTAGTAAATGCATTATGAACTGTCTCTATGTATTTGCTACAAAATAGATTGACTAAACGACCCTAATCTTAATTGATATTTTGCATGGATGATCTTTATGAAATGATTCATAATATGAACGGTTTTGATCATATGCACAAAACTTTATTATTCGAACACGAAAAGTTTTGAATAGAACTTCTTACTCATCATTGAGTAGCCAAACATTGTTCTTCTCTCTACAAGGAGAAATTTGTATACAGAACAAATTTACTGCTATTGTGGCGCTCTAACTAAGTAATGTAGAATATTATTAAAAAAATTCACCACATAATATTGCATTATCAAATTCAAACACTACTAACAGTAAAGTCATTCATATTACATGTGAAGCCGACATTCCCCCTAATTTAGATTCAAAACCTAATTAAGTTCACTTACGAAGTAGTTTCTTGGTTGGTTTTGTCAAAGTTTATACTTTCATTTTCTAGTTTAATTACCTTGTACTAACTGATATATACTGTTAAAATAATCAGGACTATGTTGAATTAGCGTCCGACAACCATCGAATTAATTAATTATCACATACGTTTCATGCATGTAAGAGGTTTCTCTAATGGATCCAGCTTCTTTGTCCTCCTAATTCCCACACACTCTCATCCCCTCCTATTTTGTGCGATCACGATTAAGCAACTTCAACATTTTATATTGATTTTTTTTATAGAGATAATAAGACAAAAAACAATAGTGATATAAAATGTTGACATGGCTTAACCGTGACCGTACAAATAGGAGGGGATGAGAGTGTATGAGAACTGAGAGGGCAGAGAAGTCAGGTCCTTCTCTAATTGACTATAATAGTCTAATATAATGGAGGTTACGCAATTCAACTGCTCCTTAAACCTTTGAGTGCCAAACTTCGCGGGACAGCCCAAGCGAAGATTTTCGATCCGAATCTTCGCATCCACTTTCTCTTAAGGGATGAACTATGCTTTTGCTATTGCAAGAATATAGCGATCAAAGAGACCTATCGCTCAACTGCTTCGCATATTACTCACGAAAGCCGTATTGCTTGAAGGGGGCATTTTGTAGTTGTCTGTAATGGTCGAATATAGTGGAAGTTAGGCAATTCAAGTAATATGTTTTTTACTCGTTAAATTAACTACTGCCTACTCTACTGGCCCTTGACTTGAAGCAAAGTACATAAGCGGCTTTTTAATATTCACTGGTAAATAATAAACACCATAATCATTTATCTGCTTGATCTTGATTATTGAATATTTAGTCGTATATTCAGTCATACATTCATGCGAAAACATAATAAATTATTTGAGTATGAACTAGAATCATTTAACGAGTATGAACCAAACTCTGGAGTTTAAGTACTGGTTTGGTACTGATGTGTTTTTATAGAAAGTGGGTATAAAAAAAAAACTGAACTAAAAAAGGTATTTGGTAAATACTTAAAAACAACTTATTTTTACAGCTTTTGGGTGAAAATAAACTGAAAACATAAAGTAGCAAAAATGAGTTTATTCTTACAACACAGCAGAAGAAGTTTTTTTTTAAAGCATATCAATACTAAATCAGCCCGATTTAAAAATCAAAAGAGTGGACGGTCAAATTTCCACGTTTGCCAAAATGAACCATTGCCTAGGATCCTAAATGTCACACACGGACTGCCATGTGCATGAAGTTTGAAGCTTAAAACCGAAGCTATAAGGCTGTATTATTAAAAGAAAAAAAAAATTAAAATTAAACGAAGGAAAAGGAAAAGTTAGGTGTTTGAAATTTGGTTTGTTTGACCAATTGTTTGCATGTTGTCTGTGAATTTACTGCTTAAAATATATCAGGTTCATGCCATGGATAATAATAAATGTGAATAGGTTATAGTCGGTGAATTAACTTGGATTCGTATTGTCATATACATTTTGGATTTTTGTGTTTGGAGTCCAAATCTAGCCAACTCAGTTTCAATCCTACAATATTTGTTGACTCATTTTACTGGCACATTCCATAGTATCTAAAAAACTTAAAATGTACAGATATCTTTCTCTCTTTTAAACAACCTAGATTTTGGAGTCTTTTATCCTGACAGGATCTCAATCCGATTAACTTTAATCTGCTTGCATTGTAGGTAGATTATATAATGGTTTTCATTATATAATCTCATCAGCTGAAGAATTGATCATAAATATGTAATCACTTGTTTTACTTAATCAATGCTCTTTATTATCTACTTAATGAGTGCTTTTTTAGTGTAACAATTACAAATTCGCTTAAGTTGCAAGATGCGAGCTTATGTATTGATCTTACATTCTAGGTTTATGAATTATGAGTCATGACATGATCTCAGTGATGTAGTTCAAGAGAGTGAACTAATGAATTATGATTACGATAAATTTTATTTTGGTATTCTCTATTGTAATGAGAGTATAATTTTGATTATCTTACAAAAAAAGTTTAAACTAGCAAATCCATATTACTCTCGAAGAAAAACTTCTAGACCGGGATAAATTTTGCCAAACAGACGTATTCTCTTCCTTTCAAATTTTCTTTTTTTAGTATTCTTTTATTTGAATAGTTACGATTATATCGCGTTAATGCGAATGTTATATAGCGTCATCATATTTGTGTTACAATTTACTCTATAAAGAGAAGAACATGAAGAAAGTTTAAAGCGAAGAAAATATGAGGAAGAAAATCCTACTCGAACGATGATAATTTACTTTGTATTGTCAATAAAAAATTATAATATTAATATATCCGTATCATATAATTTGTTTTCGAAGACGAACAATCCTTATCGAATTCTCATACTTAAGTTAAATATAGACTTTGGCGTCCAAAGTCAAAAGTTCCTCGTCTTAGCTACGCGTCAAAAGCCAGGAACATCCACCCGGCACAAGGACCCCACCAACCCCGCCCACTCTCCCTCGCCGGCGCGTAACTCAAGATCTCCCGCGAAGCAAAGACGACGAGAAGGGAAGGGACACGTCGGGCATAAATGACAAAATACCAAGGGTAAAATCGTCCATGAAAGGGTGGCGTGCATTAACGGCATAAAAGCTTCTTAAAAGTCCTTTGAGATACTCTGTTAACACAGTCCCCTACTCTCTATACACACCCACGCACTCTCTCACTAGACCCAAACCTCACTCCACCACCACCACTTTCTCTCTCTAACTTTCCCCCTCCCTCTCTCCTTTCCTCTTTCGCTGCAAATTTCAGAGCGGGGAGGAGACAGCCGCGTCAGATTACATATCGAGTCGTCGTCGAGATTCGCGCCTTGGGAAAAAAAATCATAAAGAAACGACGAGAGGGGAAGATCTTCAGCGGATCAGGAAGTGATTTAAAGCAAAGGCGGCGACAATTTATTATTCCCTCTCTACTTGCAGACTGTTAGAGAGAGAAAGCAGAGAGAGAGAGGAGAGGAGAGAGTGGGGTTTGGTTTATTCATTAAAATCCTCTGAAAAATCGATTCTTTCTGCATTTTTTGATTTTTCGGGTTGTGGGTTAGAGAGGGAAACAAGAGAGACAGCGCATGGTTTATTCATAAAATCCTCTGAAAATTCAATACTTTGTCCAACTTTTTTATATTTTGGGTTGTGGGTTTTTGCGATTGGGAGGAAATAGTTGTGGGTTTTGTGTAAGAAGCGTCATCAATGTCATCACAAAGGCTTGGGAAACGAATGGGGAGGGCGCAATGGTCGAGGCTTTTGCGATAAGGGCAGGGACAGTGCTTGTCTCGTTCCAAACGTTTATGGTCTGCTGATTGCGTGTTTTAGAGAGAGGGACAGGAGAGAGAGCAAGGGAAGAAGGAGACGGCATTTCTGGTCTCGGAGTTTGGTTTTGTCCTCAAGGGCGGAGAGGGGTTTTGTCTCTCTGTTCGGCTGAGCGTTCCTCAGGACCCGGCATTTGAGAGAGAGAGAGAGAGAGAGAGAGAGAGAGAGAGAGGGAGGAGAGAGAAGGTTGGCATTGACGCAGCTTGAGAAGAAACGGAACGGAGTCTATAATCTCCGTGGAGGAGTTGGACTTCGTTTGTACGTCTTTGGTGCTGTAATTTCTGGTGGCTAAGGAGGGTATTTTGGCACAAAAATGAAGTTTATGAAGCTGGGGTCCAAGCCTGATGCATTTCAGGCTGATGGCAAGTCTATCAGGTAAAATGGCTTTTCATTTGTTCTCTCAAAAAACCTATAAATTCCCTTTTTATATTTTCCAGTGTTGTTTTGTTTTTAATTTTCTTTGCCTCTCCTGTCAATGCTATGAACTCGATGAACTTCTCTTCGATTCTGAATTTTGGGTTTTCTTCTCTCTCTAGAATTGTGAAATGTTAAGTAAAATGGGTTCCTTTTTCTCTCTCTAGAAGTGTGAAATTGTTACTTTTGCTTGACAAAAAACATGTGTTTGAGTTATTCTTGATTTCTTTCTTTCTGCAAGTATGCTCTGTTTCTGTAGAGAGCTGGTCAAATGCTGCCGTTGAATGGTGAAAGAAAGGGCTGAAATTACTAATTTACTACTAGGTGGTGAATTATTTACCTTAAAATGCTGAAAAAAAACGTGAAAGATTAGCTACCACCTCTCCGGAACAAAACCTTTTATTTTTGGGATAGGATATTACAAGAAACTTTTGAGGAGATAAATAAACAAGAAAACAAAGGTAAGGGAAGGAAGAAAGCACATGGGTGTTTTGTGCTGTTCCTATCATTGTTATTCTTTCTCCCCTTAAAAGTATTGCCTATTTTAATTTTGGAGAGTGTAGGTTGTAGGGAGTTGTGGTGTGGCAGTTGTCTCTCAGGATGTGGTCCTGCATTTGGAATGTCACTATTTTATCGAGTTTTGTGGTCCAAATGTGGTAAAAGTCATATGGAGTGCCCCCAAGATCTGTAATCATGACACCGGTGAAATTCTTCTGGTGAACGATGACATCGGTTCAATCAACAAACGATGGCAACAAAGTCTTATCCTACTAAGTGGGGTTGGCTGTATGAATCCTAGAACGCCACTACCTTGGTTTTGCGTGAAGTATTCCGTTTGCTCTAAGTACTCTATGTCTTTTCTTAGAGTCTTTTCCAGGTCTTCCTCTACCCCTTTTTCTTTGAGCCTCTATCTCATAATCGCATCTTCTAACTAGGGCATTTGTAGGTCAGTTCACTTGTTTAAACCACCTTAACCGATTTTCTCTCATTTGCAATTTTTTGTCTTTAAACAAGTTAGCGGACTGATTTTTCTTCCTGGGGATTGTTTTGCCGTCATCTGAATAAATATGAAACTGATTGAAAATCGCTTAATTCTTGCATGTCTAGTTTCCTTATGACATTTTAGTTTCAACTACAGCTCGAATTTGAAGTCTATGATCTGACATCGGTTGTGGAGTTTTCCGCAAACCACCTTCTCATGGTAAAACTTTACTAAGAAAAAGAAAATCTTGATGCACTTAGGCCCGATATTTTATAAATGAATTTTTTTGTAACTGCTTGCCTCGTACGGATCCAATTATAGGATATTTTGTAAATGCGTGCCTTCTTCTAGTTTCTATGATCCTCATGTCTAGGTGATTTAATTGGTTTTCGTATGTTCATGCAGATATGTGTCATCTGACTTGCAAACAGATGTCGTTATTAATGTTGGGGAAGTGAAGTTTTACCTTCACAAGGTATTTTTTTCCTCGCCACCCTTTTTCATCAATTTACATAATTTTTTACTATAATAGCATTAGATTTGTTTGGATGTCATATGTGCATATGAATGTTTTTTTCGATTTATGTTCCGATGGACATAATAGCGGTGAATCTGAAATGTTGGTGATTATTATTGAGTGGTACATTTGTTACTAGAATTACTGCCACTTTCCCTGCTGAATCAAGCTCTGTTTCATATTGTTGATTATGTCTGTTTTTCCAGTTCCCTCTCTTGTCCAAGAGCAATCGCCTGCAAAAACTAGTATCTGAAGCCAACGACGATTCTGAAGAAGTTGACATGGTTGGTTTTCCTGGTGGGCCAAAATCCTTTGAAATTTGTGCAAAGTTTTGCTATGGAATGACTGTTACTCTGAACGCTTACAATGTTGTGGCTGCTCGTTGTGCTGCTGAGTATCTGGAGATGACCGAGGATGTTGATCGCAGTAACCTAATATACAAAATTGAGGTGTTCCTTAACTCAAGTATCTTCCGTAGCTGGAAGGATTCCATTATTGTTCTACAAACCACCAATTCTCTTCTGTCATGGTCTGAGGATCTGAAGATTGTCGGAAGATGCATAGATTCAATTGCTTCTAAAACATCTGTAGACCCTACTAACATCACCTGGTCCTATACGTATAACCGAAAACTAGCAGAGCCTGATAAAATTATTGAAGGGATGAATTATCGAGACAAAATTGAAAAAGTTCCAAGGGATTGGTGGGTTGAAGACATATGTGAGTTGGATATTGATCTCTACAAGCGAGTTATGATTGCTGTGAAATCGAAGGGAAGAATGGATGGCACTGTTATTGGGGAGGCTCTGAAGACTTATGCAGTTAGATGGTTGCCAGATTCTGTTGATGCACTGGTTTCAGACGAACACGCCTTGAGGAACAAATCTCTGGTAAAAACAATTATTTGCTTATTGCCGTCTGACAAAGGTATGGGTTGTTCATCAAGTTTCTTGCTGAAACTTTTGAAAGTTTCTATTTTGGTTGGAGCAGACGAGTCGTTGAGGGAGGAGCTGGTGAAGAGGATCAGTTTGAAGTTGCATGAAGCTTGTGTCGGTGACTTGTTGATCCCCGCTCGATCTCCTCAGATTACTATATATGATGTTGAGTTGGTTCAGTCTGTTGTGAGTCAGTATGTGATGCATGAAAAGTGTAAGTGGGATTTGGATTTTGTCGAGAAGAATGAAAAGGGGACTGATACTTTTACGTTGTTGAGTGTTGGTAGACTGGTTGATAGGTATCTTGCGGAAATTGCACATGACCCAAACCTTAACCTCAGTAGTTTCGTAGAGTTGTCCCAATCAATTCCCGAGTCAGCACGGCCAATTCACGATGGGCTGTACAAAGCCATCGACATCTACCTGAAGGTATGCATTTAAGCCATGTCCGCTAGGTTTATTTATTCTTTTGATTTTACTTCGCATGCTTTTTGCTTGTCACTAGAGTTGCCTTGTCATGTTTCTGAGATTTGAGTGATGAATAGTTCCCGTGTCTGCAGGAGCACCCTAGTTTAACAAAGGCTGAAAGGAAAAGAATATGCGGATTGATGGATGTCAAGAAACTTACAGTGGAGGCATCCATGGATGCTGCACAGAACGAGAAGCTCCCACTCCGAGTCGTTGTTCAAGTTCTCTTCTTTGAGCAGGTAAGATCTGCAGCTAGCGTTCGAGCCCTTAACAACCATCCTAGTGACACTTCACTTTCCATGACAAATATGGACGAAGAACATGACAAGACAGCAGAAGAAAACTGCAAGCCTCTGGGAAAACAGATGAGCCAAATGAAGGTAACCGAAGAGTTCCAGAAGAACATGAAACTTGGCAAGAAGAGCAGCAAAAACAGCGCAAGTGGTTCGCAGTTGCTGCCATCTAGGTCAAGGAGAATCTTCGACAAATTGTGGTCTGTGGGGAAGGGGCATGTAGAGAACAAGAGCTCGGAGACATCCGGGAGTTCTCATAGTCCAACTTCAAATGTTCCTGGCGATTCAAAGTCGGTTTCAAGACACCGGAGGCATTCTATCTCCTAAATCGGGGTTTCAGGGCTGACCGGAATTGAACGAGTTTGGAAAATTCCACTGCAAGTGTACAAAGGAGTAGAATTTGTTGTAGCTGGTGATCATATTATCTCAAATGGAGTTTACTGTAGTTAAAATGTAATCAGTTTTATCTGAGTGCCTTGTCTGACATCTTTTGGTTCCACTTGAAAAATGATGTGCGTTTCTCGTCAAGTGCTACTTCTTGTATGTCATCGATATCTAATCGCTTTCCTTTTCCGCATGTCACTGTTATTTAATTTTGATTAGTTAAGCATTCGAAATTTTTTTATGGTTGGTTTAGCTACTTTTTTTTTCTTTAAGAATATAATTTTATTTAAAACTAAATTATACTACCAAGCCATGGTGAGATCTCTTGTATTTGTGTGAATTAAATTTGTGAGATTCATACAAGAGATTCTTTTTTTGTGAGTATGGTCGGATTAGTGACGTGATTCATCAGCTAAAAAGTTCTCCACCTTGAATTATAGCATCGTGAAAGTTGAGTTATGGTCCTTCGGGCCCGAGTGCTCCTTGGGCTCTCAGTGAGTCGATCCAGGTCAAGCTGGACCCAATCACAAGGCCCGGACCCACCAGAAGTCATTGATCAAATAACCTTAATCATAAGTCAGAGAATCCAACGGTTGAGAGAGAGTATGATTGATGCATTTACAGTAAAAACGGTGCGTATTGTTTCAGGGTTTTAGCTGAGACTGGAGACTGATTGAGAGAGCGCTGAAAGAATAGCAGAGAGAGATGCATAGAGCAAAAGCCATTGAAGCTCTGAGGAGGTGTGCTGCTCAGAGAGGAAGAAGCAGCTCTCTCTCTCATTGCAGAGCCTTTTCTGCCCAACCAAGCTATGCGCAATACGACGACGTCCAGGACCTGGTCTCTCTCTCTCTCTTTCTCTCTCTAACCATTTCATTTCTAGAGAAGCACCAATCTCTCTTTTTTTGATTAATTCGATTTGGGTGTTTGGGTTTTTTCTGCATTGGTTCATTTGTTTTTGAACGTAAAAAACTCAGGTTACGGTGGAGGGAAGAGCCAAATCGAGAGCGGCAATTCTCAACAGGCCATCTGCACTCAATGCTCTCAACAGTTCCATGGTTTGTGCTGTTGCTGTTCTTCATTTGTGTTGCTTCCTTTGAGTTTTTTTTATGGTGGTGTTGCTTAATTCGGATAAATTTCGGATCTTTTGATGTTTTCGTTGTTGGGTTTTATAGGCAGCTCGACTGAAGAGACTGTATGAATCATGGGAGGATAACCCGGACATTGGATTTGTCTTGATGAAGGTATTGCGTTGTTCCCATGAGAAAACAGTCTTCGGGTTTAATGGCATCATGCTTTGTTTCGTTAATCGGATTATTTAACTTCTTGCAATGTGCTGAGAACTATTTTGAAAGACTTTGTCTGAGGTGCTATTTGATTTTCTGCTGTTTGAAGGGTAGTGGGAGGGCTTTCTGCGCCGGAGCAGATGCTGTTAGCCTTTATCAACTAGTGAATGAAGGTAACCCAATCGTTTTGTTTTGCTAATTTTTTTACACTTCGTTTAGTTCAAGGTATCGGTTATAAACTCAAGAGTAATTTTGTTTTATAACCATGTGCATCTAATTTTTTTCTATCTTCATTAACATAATGAGAACAAATCCTTCAATATTGTACTTTTAGCACAGATAATGATGTACTTTAAAATAGAGAAAATTTGAAATAGGTCCAATTTTATAGACCACCTTTTGAAATAGATCCAATTTTTAGTGACTTTTGACTTTTGAAATAGGTCCAATTTTTAGTTAATTTGGACCCATATCAAAAAACCCCTTTAAAATTTGATCGCGAGCGTTCCAACTTGTTGGGAATGCCATTTCTACTTTCTCGTACTGAATCTTTTCTTCAGTGTTAATTACTTGTTTATCTTTTATGCTGATTTTAGATACATAATTTTTTTCTATCTTCATGAACATAATGAGAACAAATTCTTCAATATTGTACTTTTAGCACACATAATGATGTACTTTAAAATTTGATCGCAAGCATTCCAACTGTTTGGGAATGCCATTTCTACTTTCTCATACTGAATCTTTTCTTCAGTGTTAAATACTTGTTTATCTTTTATGCTGATTTTAGATACATCATTGTGATTAGACATGCCTCCTTGAGGTTTTTCTTGTGACACTTTTAGTGCACATTTCCGTGCCTGTTTGGTGCCGTTTTCTTTTTCTAATCTTCACCGTTGGATACTTACATGGCATTGTTTGTTTTCCTTCCAATTTTTTTAATAATGTGCAGGGAATCTTGATGAATGTAAAAAGTTTTTCGAGACATTGTATAAGTTTGTGTATATTCAAGGAACGTACTTGAAGCCACACGTGAGTATATATCTTTTCTATACCTATGTGCTTTATAGTTTATACTATAATTGTATGTTATAATTTTAATAAACTAGCGCTGCTTCTATTGCATAACCTGAGTAGGGTTGTAGGCATGTAGCAGACTACAGTTGTACATACGTTTTGATTTCCTAAAGTATAAAGATCTGTTTATGCATAGAAATGTGCTTTCAAGTCCCTGTCAAATTTAAATGTGGCTTTGATAATAGCTTTATCATATTTGTGCAGGTAGCTATCATGGATGGTATCACCATGGGAGCTGGGGCTGGAATTTCAATCCCAGGAATGTTTCGCGTGGTGACTGATAAGACTGTATGTGGCTGCTGCTTACTTACCAATTGGTTTCACCAGATTTTGGTCTTGTGTTTTTTGTTTGAGGGCTGATTTATCTCCTAACATCATAAACGAAAAAGATTTTTACCCCAAACCTTGTCTTGTGCGACTTGAAATTAAAGCATTCAACCTTGTTGAAGATGCGACTATGGGGGGAGGAGATGCTTGATTGGTTCAGATAGTTTTGAGAGTTTAAAATGCTGAACATTCTAAAGTGCAAGTTTTACAATGCATGCATAGTGCAACATATTTTGTCAATCAAGATAAATTATTGCTATATGGGAAAATGTAAATGTTTTTTTTACTCTGGAATCATTTTAAAGTTTGAAGAAAGACCTTGCGCGTCAAAGACTCTGAGCTATGCTTGTTTACACTTTATGTGATGCATCTTCCAGTCTTCTGAAAAAGAAAATAACTCTTCCTTTTTCTTTTCTACCTGTGTGACTGTGTCTTAAATGAAGTGCATAATTTATATTCTTTTCAACTGTGCTGGATTTTTGCAGATATTTTCCAATCCAGAGGCCCAGATAGGTTTCCATCCTGATGCAGGGGCTTCCTTTTATCTGTCTCGTCTACCTGGCTACCTAGGTAACATAACCTGCGTAAATTTAAGATGTCCAGCCTTTATCACAATTTCAAGTTCTACATATATCTAAAAGAATTATGTTTTCATTTTTTTTTTTTTTTTGTTTTTGTTTGCAGGAGAATACTTAGCTCTTACAGGAGACAAGCTTAATGGTGTGGAGATGGTTGCCTGTCGCCTTGCTACGCACTATGCGTTAAATGCGGTTTGTTTGCCCTGCACATATTTATACTTACTTGTTTCTGTAATTTATCATTAATCTGCTTCTAATAGTCATCAAAACTCATCCGGCCAGAGACTTGCTATGGTTGAAGAACGCCTTGGAAATTTAGTTACAGATGAACCTTCTGTAATAGAAACAGCTCTTGCACAATATGGTGACCTTGTTTATCTAGACAGGAGGAGTATACTTTCTAAGTAATTTTCTATCACATATTTCTCAGTACTGCAGCAATAACACTAAGATTTATCAGTTCCGTAGAATTTAGTTCTAGTATCATCGATTTGTCTGTCTGACTTGATTTATCTCCATTTTCTTATGTCAACTTAGGCTCGACGTTATTGATAGATGTTTCAGCCATGACACAATTGAGGAAATTACTGATGCTTTGGTAAGTATGAGATAATTGTTATAAACCAAAAGGAACTTATAGTACCATCTGTTCATCGACTTAATAATACCATTATTCGTCGGTAGCCTATCAGTGTTAGGTCTAGGAATGTGTTGAAAGGAGGTCTAGGAATTTTAAAGAAAAGTCTTTTTGGAAGGCCTGGATAGAAAAGATAACACGAAAATGCTAGCCAAGATAAGCATAACCAAATGTTTTCGAATATACTATGATTTTGTCAAATGCTTTGGTGAATAACTTTGAAAAGGAAATAAATTGTACAGGAGAAGGAAGCTGCTGACTCTTATGATGAATGGTGCAAAACAGTCCTCAAGAAAATAAAAGAAGCCTCCCCCTTGAGTTTGATAGTTTCATTACGATCGGTGAGTTACCACACCCTGGCACGTTATGGAGTTGGACCTGTATTGCTTTATACTCTCTACCTGACTTTCATTTTTTTCATTCAGATACGCGAGGGTAGATTTCAATCTCTAGATCAGTGTCTGGCTCGTGAATATCGTATATCTCTTGCTGCAATTTCTAACCGGGTCTCTAGTGACTTCTCTGAGGTATGTGGTTCTCAAAGTTTAACGGAGTGAATGTTTTTTTTGTTTTTGGGTTAACAATGGAGTGAACGTCGTTTAATCCACATTTACATTGCCCCATTTCTATCCATCTGTAGGGCGTTCGAGCAAGATTGGTAGACAAGGACTTTGCGCCCAAGGTTAGTCCTGAGAAAATTACAATTTTTTCATAAATCTTTTCTCAAGCTGCGATCGTATGATTGATTTCCATCCCAATTCTGCAGTGGAACCCCCCTAGTTTCAAAGATGTTTCCAAAGACATGGTTGATTGCTATTTCTCACCGCTTCCTGAAGTTGAGCCGGAGCTGAAGCTGCCTACAGCATTGCGAGAGCCATTTATGCAAGAGACGGATTCACCCAAAAAATGATTCGGAGCTTATGCAACGCCTGTTTCGTCGAGAGTAGTTAAGAGTTCGTTTGTAATAGAGTTGTATCGTCTGAAGATAGAGGCTTTTAGTTGCTAATGGCTTCTGGCGGTCTTGTTATTTTTTGTTGGTCAAAGAATGAATATAAAGCTTTGTCTTCACTTCCTCGGACAACCATGAACTTGTCCTTGTGTGGTTTTTGGTTCACATCCAGATGAGTTATATGTTTCACTTCTTTTTTTCTTCTTAAGAAATTATATGTAAGACCCGAATTTTTTTCGACGATTCAAACCGCTTATATTTTAATTCATCATGGATCAATCTCGCAAGAAGTTAAACAAATGTAAAATCATTACGGCATCAACTCTAAATAATCACCATTTAATTCAACGGTCATATAGCTTTCAGTTTTGGTGATTTTTCTTAAAGATGATTTTTGAGAGCTAAAAACAACAGTTTGGATTGTTTAAAAACAAATGTAAAGTGATCCAAACAAACAAGTGAAACCTTAAATTTACGGGGCGAGAGATTTGAATCTGGATGCAAGAGGGCGCACACACTGTCCTCGTCAAACCTACAATCTTATGAAGGGAAACATAAGTAGTACATAACAAGTTAGATGTCCTAATAACAAGTCGTAGCAAGAAAATATACAAAAGCTGCAGATTGGTACTAAACAAAATATTCATAAGTCAGATTAAGGGCTCCCCCATTCCACTACTATTCCTTCACTCTAAGAGAACCGAGTCTCGAACTTCAAACTGATGCCCATGCTGAACAGCTCCTGGCACAGTAACTTCGCTCCGTACGGGACGTTTGCCTTGACAAGATCATCTGCAGAATTGCAATTCCGGCAGTAGGGACCCCTGATCTTGCGTCCTCCTTCAACTGATCGTTGGATCACATTAGCTACATGTTCGCATTTCTGACAGATATACACCTGGGAGGAGTCGCTGAGAGTGAAAAGGCGCTCATGCAAGTTTGCTGAAGCTCCATGGGCTATTAGGCAGTCACGTTCCATTTCTCCAAACTTGATCCCTCCAAATCGCTTCCGATCTGCCACTGGTTGACGGGTGAGAGGGTGGACTGGCCCAGTGTTCCTGAACTTTACTTTGTCTTCAGACATGTGAATCAGGCGCTGGTAAAAGGTTGGGCCCATGAATATGAGGGAACGAGCCATTTTACCGGTTCCACCATTGTATACTCTCTCTTTTCCGCATCTTGAAAATCCAGCCCTGACGTACATATTAACGATACATGAACAACTCTAATTCATTCAACGGGGAAAATAGAAAAGAACATCTGCTTATATGCCAGAACAATTCAGACATGAGACTTCCGCTTTAAAAGTTTTATGCAGTCTACTAACTAATAAAATCTAAGTTGTAAAGGAACCGATAACTGAAAAGCGAAGGGTCAAAATGATTGTGCTCAGAAACCTTAAGGGAAAAAAACCACATTCAGTTATACGAAGTGAATTTATGCAGGGTACCATGGCACATACTCAGGACAACACAGTGAAGAAAGCTTTTACCATTCTTTTATATAGCAACAAACATTCAGTAAAAATTCAGACTAATTTAACAAGCCGCGTATTAAATTGCACGTTGAATATCCAGAGAGAAATTTCAACAGAAAATGCCATGGCTGAGAGTCTGAGAAGTAAAATTATGCCAGGGTGGAATGTGAAATTAAAATGGACTGTTTAACGGTGGTGCAGTTGAAGTATGCAAGTCATGAATTAGAATGACAGAGTTACCTATGCAGTTGTTCTGCGATGTCATCGACAGAGAGAGTAGAGAACGGGGTGGCATATTTCTTTGAACCACCAGAGGCGATTCCCTTCCCTAAAGCAGCTTCTAAGAGTTGACCAGGAGTTTGTCTTGACGGAAATGCATGGGGATTTATCACAATATCTGGAACTATCCCCTGTACTGTGAAAGGGAAGTTCTCTTGAGACTCCAGAAAACCTAGAACACCCTTTTGCCCATGCATGCTGGAGAACTTGTCTCCAAGACACGGTGAGCGAACCTATTCAAAAAGTGACGAATGTAATTAGTGAATGGAAATTCTTAAACTGGACTTGTTAAAAACAATAGGCATGCCTTTAAAAAATATTATTTCAGTCAGATTTACCTGTCTCATAGAAACAACGGCAAAGTTCTTTCCATCATCATTAGAAGAAAGCACAACCTTCTGAACCATTCCCCTTTCGGTGTGCTTCAGTTTGATGCTATGATCAGCTCCTGACTCACTGCACCTCCCAATGATGATATCGCCACTCTGCAAGTTTGCACCAACGTAGGGAAAGCCATCTTCATCGAGATTGTCAACCCGACCAAACTTGCTCTGCATCTTGCCAAAATTGACACAATCATCAGGCTTCCGCCTTTTCTCCAGGGAGTGCTTGTTGTCAACCTCAGCCTTGTAACTTCTGATATGCTCAGATCGGAACATACCACGTTCCAGTGATGCCCGATTCATTACTATGCTATCTTCTTGGTTGAACCCCAAGTGAACATTGACTGCCACAATCGCGTTCTGACCATTGTACAATTCGGGCTTCGGCAAAACTCTGTTTTTACCCAGTTGGTGTCCTGGCTTGCCAAGGCAGTCAGACGTCATTGTCTGAAAAAGTGACCTCTGGGGGTAGTGCAGTTGGTGAGACAGTGTATCCACTCGAAGGTTAGGATTTGTGGTAGAAAACCCAATAGCCTGCGACGAGTGCTTCTGAGCCTGGTAGAGGACCCTCCTTGCATGGTCATGATTCGCAAATGGGATAATGCTACAGCTTAAACCCAACAGGAATGACATGTCCAGCTCACAATGTGTGTACTTTACAGCAGATTTTCCCTTTTCTTCCATGAACAGATATTTAATGCCCCATGCAGTACTACAGTCTTCCTCTTCTTCAGCTCCAATAAGCTCGATTATTCCTTTGTTAAGGAAATACTTGAACGGATGCTTTTCCCCTTTCAATGCTTTTATCTTGTTCAAATTCTCAACCACCAAGAGAGGGCGTAGGATCCTTCCAGCATCAGAATATACTCGTACTTCTCCTTGCTTTTCATCTCTTTTGATTTCCACCTAAGAGAAAATTGACCATAATTAGGTATCCATCATAAAAATGCAAGCTAATTGCTTATTAGTGAAGGAAAATAACTGTATAAATAGCAGGTGATATGAAAACTGATTCTAATAACTGAGATATGCATCATAAGTACATGCTACTGGCTTACTAGAAAACCATTGTATGAAGAGCAGTTGACCTAAATTTTTCCAAGGAATGCAGACGTCCATCATCTATTTACTTACTACGAATGAAAAATATTGTAGAATTAGCAGGTAAATTAAAACTTTGAGGACTATGTAAAGGTTGATTGCTTATAAGCAAAGAATGAGCAAATTAGAATCCCTAATTAAAAGACAGAAGTATCAAACAGGCAGGAAAGAAAAACCAACTCAATAAAGCAAATGTAAATAGATCAGGAAAGCATCCAACAATAGCTAGCTTCTTGGGAATCAAATAATACAGAATTATGAAGTATACCCTTGTAAATAAAGAGACCAACTAAAAAATAAAAAGGTTATACTAGAACACAAAATACTGTGATAAGCAATGCTCCTAAAGCTGTAATATAAGATTAATCTTTACGCATTGTAATTCAAAATGTCTCCCTAAACTGAAGCACAAAGAAATTATGGCCATCATAACAAGACCAAAGCAATTTGAAATTTGAAACTCATCAATGGGATTGAACAATAGAAAACCTGAGGTGGCAACTTTTTCCTACGTCGCATCCTCCTGAGTTCCGAGACAAATGAGAGGGAATCTTCACAAACTCCAACCCAATCCCCATTCAGAAAAACTTTGAACTTCCCTTGCAGTGAGGTAGAAGTATCATCCACCAATTTTTCCATTCCACAGAGAGACAATTCCGGTAGTAGAGACTCCAATATATTTGTACTTACTATTGTGGTGGTAGCCAAATTTTTTACAAGCCCACAATTCTCACCATCCGGAGTTGAGAGAAAACATACTTTACCCCAGTGGGAAGGATGCCTGCATCCACAAGGTTCTGTAAGCCACACTTTCAATTGTCCAAATATCTCACAAACAAAAAAAAGTAAAAACCCCAAGGATTTAATGCAGCAGATATTTTATAGAGCATGCAGTTAGTAAGAGAATGGCAAACTACTTACAGTACATAATTCATTCCAATGAAACCTAAACTCATTTACAACTGAAACTAATTTATTGTGTTTTTGGTGTTGATATATGGAATGGGATGACAAAGGTTCTAATAGTGTAAGGAAGAACTTTCAACTGAAAAAAAAAAAAATCTAATAGCAAAGCATTTTTAAGCTAAAGATATATTCTTTGAACCACCGACTAGGATAAAGCTATTGCACGACAGCAGGAAACATAAGTTGAAATAAGTTAAAAAGTTACTCACGGGTATCTGGCATCTCCAACCTTCCCTGTATATTGAACCTGCTGCCTTGTCTTCCGCATATCAATCATTGTCTGCAGCGGATTTGCTCTCCCAACTGTTGCCACTACACCAGACATCCTCTCCATTTTCTTGAAGGGATGACACCATGCTCCAGTTGAGAATGCTCTTGAAATGCCATTAGTAACTATGGAGGCATCTAGGTAGTGCTCAATTGGCCGCACAACCCGATCACCATAAAGGTCTCTCTGCAAGGCCTTTGCCATGCGCCGCCTTGCATGTCCAATATGCGCCTTTAGCTCTCGTTCGAGAAGCTCACCCGCCAAGTCCAACCTCTTGTTCCTAAAGTCATCCCTATTGTCACATTTCCTGCGACCAGCAGAGGCTTGTAACAGGGACTTCACCATATACCCAAGAAAGCGAGCCTTTTGCTTTAGACCTCTGAGATTGGGGAAAAGATACAAGCTGATGCACTCTTCCATGCTTTCCCCGGGTGGAAACGCAGTTTTCTTTATCACATCATCCACATATTTGAGGGCATTCTTCCCCCTACGGAAGCCTCCATCCACTTTTTCAGTAGCTTTATCGGCATCGCGAATTGAGGCAAAAAGTATGTTCAAAATGCTGGCATCTTCACTGCCATAATCAATCAGATCAATAACTTCTTTATCCGATGAAACACCTAGGGCAAAAAACCATACCCACACAGGGATTTCTGTCGACATGAAGTAAACGGTAAGGACTTTCTCTACTCCTTCAATGTTTTCAAGTTTAGAAATCCCGACTAGTCTAATTATTAACCTATGCCTCTTCACCTCTGACCTATATGCTACTGTCAGACCCTGATTATTTGTAATGAGAAGTTTCTTCAGACAGCTCTGTTCTTGTGCAATAAATGTCTGCATCATAAATTATACAAATGTCATTAGAACTGCGTGGGAAAAGAAACATTACATTGCATAGCAGAGTCCCGTTAAACAATTTTAAAGGCATCAAGTAGGTTTGAACAAACAAAATTCTAGAAAAGTGATAAACTGACATTTCTACACATCGATCAACTGCAAATTTCATTTGCAATCATAATAGTGAGTTATCTGCATGTCAGAAATTAAATTAAGTTTTGGGCTCACCTTCTCTGCACCCTTGATAATAAAATAGCCTCCATGGTCAAAATCACAGTCACCTTTCTCAACGTCCCTCATCCAGCATAAGTCAGACTTCACCATCACAGGGACACTACCAACCGTAATGTCTCTGGTATCTGTACTTAAAATTTCCTTGTCAAGGAACCGTTCTTTTCCAGTCTTAAACTTATCACTGCTGACAAGTCGTTGATTATATACCTGGCACATTACAAATATCCACATATTATAAGACATTATGTAATGGGGAGATAAAAAGAAATATTTAAAGATTATTATCGTCCAAATTGGTTGTCAACATAGAAACTACACAAACAAGACACACACCACATATGATACAGCTGGATGATAAATCAAACTACGGTATCATGATTTGTAATTATAGCAGTACTATTAAAGAATCATGTCAAATAAATATATGCTAAATGCTTTTGAGAATTAGAGCTTGAAAATCATAACTAGATAAGTCGGACTATCTACAGTATAAAAAAAATGTCAAAATGAGACAGCAGAACTGCACTAAAATTTCATGCATCTACTGAACTTAATTATCAAATTCATTTACCTCGACAGTGATATTCACTTTCATCTTAGCGCAGTATGTCATGTTCTGAAGTCGGGCATGCCTAGGCAACATATTATACTCCTTATCATTGTCAGAACCACCCCAAAAACTTGGCCTACCAAGAGTAACCTTCCCAAACTTCACTAAAGCATAGCGCCATTCATTGTCTCCCTTCTTTGACGGGTCATAGCCAGGCTCCACTATAATCTCGCCAAAAGAACTGAAGACTCTTTGTATGCCATTTTGTATGAAGTCATTATATGAGTTGATTTGATGACTAATGAGGCCATACTCGTTGAAGAATGATGTTGCCGCCTCCTTACAGAAATTCTTCAGAAATCCTTCCCCAAGATCTTGCAGGCTAGTCGAGTAATCATACTCATCATCATAATCACTATCGTCAATGTCCATGTCAACACCATTTGTAAAACTTTCTCCCTTGCTGCTCATACCAATATCTCCCTTGGCATCCGATGACGCCCCCATTGGATTCAGAATCTGTCAATTAAGCAAAGGATAAGAAGACAAACAACAAAAATATAATATCAAATTGGCCATCCAATTATTAAAATAATACCACAATTGGTTGCAGAAAAACCCATAGTAAAGGAAAATGGGAATGAACTTCACATCTCTTGATCCCAAACAACATTAGCACTATTTAATAAGAACATGGCAAAATCAACATAGAAAAAGGACAATCAATTCTTTGAAGACAACATATAAAGCGTAACTTCTTAAACTCTTAAATGTTAACCTTAAGAGGTGTTTGTTTGCCCTCACTAAGCTTCACTGGACTGGATTGGCTTAGCTGGGATTTCTAATCTGGTTGGAACAAGGATTAAGTTTAATGGGACCAAGTCGGACTCGTGCCGACTAAGTCCTTCACTACCAGTTCTTAGCTAGGCTGCCCGAAACATATGGGATTGCTAATCCCGTCTCTAAAGCTGCGTACAAAGTCTGCACACTGCAAGTCGTCTGCAATCATGCTTCTCTGCAACTCTGTTTGGCCACCTATGCCCAGATCTGAAACCCACCACACCCACCGCCTAATTCTCAACATCCAACCACCAAAATTCGAAAAGAAAAACAATGCATTTGATAACAACAAACTCAATAGAAAAATTCTTCATTTTTCCCAGAAAATCAGAGGAGGCGCAAGAAACACAAAGTGGCTGTGAAATCCATGGCACTGCAGAGAGGAGCCTCTGCACAATTTCAATTTTCCGTGGGATATGAAGTCACTGTTTTGAGGGAGGAGAGAGTGGAAAGGAAAAAAAAAAGACGGAGAGAGAGGGGGAAGGAAAAATAAGAAGAAAAAAAATGTGGAAAGGAAAAAATAAGAAAAAAATGTGGAAAGGAAAAAATGACTAAAAATTGTTTGATTCTCCAAAATAATTTAATCCGTAACTTAGTCCGATACTGCACCAAACGTTCCATTATTCTTATCCTACTTAGTCCATGCCAAGCCAATCCAACTTAGTCCCTAATGCTATTCCGGTACAACAAACGCACCCTAATAGAACAAGATATACATGTTAGATATGAACTATCATATTCAGCAACCCATTTTTGTTGTCTAAAAAGCCTTTGAATTCAATTATACAGTTACCAATTATCAACTTTATTTCAAAAATAACAACAAAAGAAATAAGTATAGCAATGCCCCCGTATACATGTCACACTTTCTATGCAAATCTTCATATTTCTTAATGGCACTTCCAACTTTGAGTTGGAAAACACCACCCGCAACAATGCGGAAATTGTGTATTCATAATTTCATATACACCTTAATTAAATGCTTTGGTATTCAAATTTCAAACTCAACCCTCATTTATTCTGGAATATCACATATTTCCATTAGGGTTTTTCCAGTTTGGTTTCAACTACTCTTTCCCTTCTCCACTACACAGTAAAAGGAAACACAATATTTTACATAAACACAATTTTCCAGGCACCTATTTCACAGAAAAATCAAGAAAATTAAAAATACTTCCAATCCAAAGCTAAAACCCTACCTAAACAAACACATTAAAAACCAGAATCCCTCCAGAAATTTTCGAAAATCAAAAAATAAAACCAGAAAAGTTAACAAATTTATCATCAAAAAAGCTCTGTTCCTAAAAGAAACACATGGCCGAAAAAAAAAAAATTAACACAGAAATAAATAAAAATTATAAAAACAGAGAGATGAATACAGACTTACAGTGAGCTCGATCGGAGTGAAAAAGGAACCCTAAAATCCCAGACCGTAGAAATGTTGGCTTCGAAACCTCCGAAATTAGGGTTTACAAGCAATGCATGTGAGATTTTTGGGGAATTTTTCAGTCCTCACTCTCACAGCGTTGAGAAGAGAAAAATGGGTCGCAGCTTTTGAGGGGGAGAGAGAGAGAGAGAGGGAGAGAGAGGACTTTTGGATTGTGACGTTCCAGTCGAGAAGAGACCTTCGATCCGAACCTTTCAAATTTTATCCAACGATCAAAAATTATTATAACTTTAAGAAATTAAAACAAGTGAACCATTTGATGAAACTTCAAAGACCTGAAACACTTGATCCAGTGACCTTTGGTGGAAGAGATCCAACTGTTTCAGTGAGCACTGTGCTCTCCGAGGTTTTTTTTAGTGTGAACGGAATACGGGTGCACCACATGTCATTATATAAATGGTGAAATATATATGTTAAAAAATTAATAACGTATGAAATAAAATTTTCTACTACTTATATAAAAACATGTGGTGTATCACATGTGTTCCGATCATAATGAAAAAATTTCCTCTATCAGCTTGTTATTTATCGTAATTTTAGTATTTTTCTTTTTTGGCATTTACGACGTCGTCTTTGCTCTGGGGGGAAATGGTTTGGGCTTTGGGTTTTGTAATAACAGGCTGTGGAAAATGGGGAAGTGCAAGTTGGGAGTAGCAACCCGCGATTTACAAAAGCATATGCCAACCCTGTCAAGTAATTTACTTTTAAGCCGGTTTAAGTCGGTCCGGTTTAGTTTTAACCAGTTTTTTTAGATGTAAGAAAGGAAACTGGAGCAGACCGGTGCGGTTTGTTTTTTGGACCGGTTTTGAATTTTTCGATCAACACGATTTTTTAAACAATTCGATTCGGTTTTTCATTGCGGCCGTTTTTACACCCACCCCTATCTCTAATTATCTTTGGCTTGGAGATCGAATAAATGAGGAAAAACTTAAGTACACAAATAAATAGGTTATACAAAATGAGAAAAACGGTGTATGGAAATTATTTTTTATATGATATAAGGACAAACAAAAATATTTAGGTAAAACACCGTCTTAAAAGAATTGTATAGATAGAGAAATGCGCTCATGTTTGGCAAAAGATTTGATGGAAAAGAGATGAGTCATTACTTGTATTTCCTTCCACATTAATACTTAGCTTTCTCGCATAGTACCGATGGATTAGTATAATTGGTAAAGTACAAGTTCGATTCTCTCAATTGTAACAAAATTTTCGCTAACTATAACGGTAAATACACATCTCCAAACATACAACAATATATTAACAACTTTTGTATTATTATCTGATCGCGTCATAAATTTCGAAGATGAATGACGTTGTACACAATAAACGATTCAAATATGAACATTTCGTCGCTACAAGAATTTTGAACACCAAAAATTTAGGCAGAGTGAATCTAGTCAAGCCGGCGAAGGAGGTACTCAACCTGAACAAGCTTCGTGAGCGGCATTATCCATTCTCCGTAGAGGCGAGAAACTATCAACGGATCAACCTTGTATGGTTCACTTACATTGCGTTGGTCAGTTCTAGTGTTGGCATTGTCCATCAGGCTTACTTCTTGCCCAAACACCATTGCCTTCTTCTCAACTCGTTTCTTCACCTTCTCTTCCACGTCCACAAAAGTCAACAATTTCATCAGACCCTCCCTATCCTGAAATATTCAAACCCTAATTTCATTAATTTTCTGATCAACCAAAGACTTCCCCAAATGGAATTACAAGGAAAATGGTAATCACGAACCTGAGCGCGAATCGCAGGCTCATAGTCTTGAGGGGAATCTTTAAACTTAACCTCGGCAACATAGTATCCGTAATGAATTCGTCTAGAGATAGCCTGTAGATGAAACAACATTTAGTTCAACGAGAATATATGTGCGATCAGTTCATCTGAATTGAGAACTTGAAGCGACAAGTGCTTCTTTCTAGATGCATTCTTAAACACATCTCACAATAAGTAACATATGAATTTGAAAAGTGCTTTTACAAAAGCGCTTATGAGTTTGGCGGAGAAAGTACAAGTGTGCTTTTGGATTACGAATGGACAAGGACTTAAAGCATATTTCTAATAAAGTACTTATAACGAAAGTTCTTGTATTGGCGGCATGAACACTTCCACCAACCGCAATAGCATTAAAATAATTCAAAGTTAACTTCACCTGCAAGCAATCAAGATCATTAGAAGCAGTTGACGCATAGCTTCCATCGTCACCGGGGGCTGCAAACAGAGGAAGCAATTCGTCGAAATAGAAATCCCATATCTTTCCGTTTATGTTGATCGAAGCTGCAGCAGGATGCAATACCTATACAAAATTTAACCAATTATTTCCCAAAAAAATAAGAGTTCAAAATTTTTCTAGTGACAAATTCAAAAAGAGAGAGTTAAACTTTCTGGGTAAATCCCACCAATTACCGGTGGATTTTCCGGTGGCGGCAGCAATGAAGGCGGTAAACTTTCCGGCAAAAACGGAAGTTCTTCGGGATTTTCATACATACTAACCTGTTAATCAAGAGACAATGTTAGAGACGTACAACTTGAATGTTATATCGTCATGTATTTCAATTCAATCAGGCACTATTACCAATTTAATCACACGATTAAATTGGAATACCGCCGGCATGACATCCCAGTTCCTCGGAAATTCATCTCGAGAAAAAGATTATCGAAATGCAATTACCAATTACTGGTTATTAATAAGTATAGTTACCTTGGATTGGAGGGCTTCTGTTTCCTTAACAACGAACTGAAGCAGAGAACCAGAAAACGATGGGAACGCTTTCTCGTCGTACGCCGGAGAATTCAAAGGGAAGTTTGCTCTCTGAATCAGCCGGTAAATTATGGTGTCTTCTTGTTTAATCAACGCCTCTCTCACTTTCTCAAGCGTCAAAGTATCGCTCCTGGAGTTCGCTTCCGCTGCCATTTCAATATATGTGTATAAAACGTAAGGAAATTGAGGAATGCCCCCTATTTTTTTTTTTTCTCTGGTGATTTTCTCGGGAAACAAACGGAAAGTTAGAAAGATTGGTAAGGAAAGAAGAACCGGATTCTTTGCTTGGTGGGAATGGGAGGGAGACGGCGGTGGGGGGTTTTATAAGCGGACGGATAAAACAGAGCAGCAGGGGGTGTGGGTCCACGTGGCACACGGTGACGTGTGTGCGTGTGTCGACAAGATTACACGGCGGCTTTTCGTAATTAGGGACCAGCATAATGCATTTTTTGCTTACCATCTTTAATGTGGTATATGCATATAATTCTATTTATTATTATTAGATGCGTTTGAATTTTGAAATTTGTATTTATCTATTACACAAATTTTGAAATTCAAACTCATCTAACGATAATAAATAGAATAGTAAATATAGATTATACTAAATAATGGTAAATATACACCTTATTAAATGATGTTGAGCAAAAATATTATCCATATTTCGGCGGGGTTCGCCTAATTTTAACCGTCTACGTCAAGACACGGTCCGTCTCTTATAGCCATTGAATATGTAGGGTCAACAAGAAATCTGAATAGTCAATATAAAATAAAAACAGGAACACAATGATTGTTTCTGGGCCAAACAAAATTTTTCACCACTTATATAAAAACATGTGATGTATCACCTATATTCCGATCACAATAAAAAATTTCTTTAGTGGAGTAAAGAATTTTTTACTAGGTGGCCTAACCTAAAAATTTAAATTTTTATAAATAAAGAAACTTGATAATTTATTTTCAGAGTATCAACTAGCTTAAGAAAATTTTCATAAGGTGAGCCAAAATTTTTCTTTATTAAACAAATACATGTTAAAACTCAAACAAATCCAACCTTGTAAATGTACAAGAAGCAGTAAGAAAAATAATGTAAGAAAAAAAAAATGGTTTGTAAACTGTATTATATAAGTTTATATAATTAAACTAAGAGAATTTAAATCAGTGACTAAATATATAGTAGGCTACATTCAAAAATCAATAAAAATTACATATAAAATTTTATATTGATAAAACCTAATAGCTATATCCTATATGAGGAAATCACCACGGGATGACTCAGTTGTTGGGATGAATTCAAATCTATATTCTACGTGGCTCGTCTTAGGTTTGATTCCTAATGTTAATGAATAATACGACGGTGGCTAAAGAGAGGTTGAAATGCTTCTGTGAGTCTTCTCAACCTCCTAAATAGTGAATTGTTAGGACTTCGCCACGAGCTAGTCCTTTTTTTTTTTCTTTTTTTTTATAACAAAAGCTATATGGAGAAGCTTCTAAAGGAAATCATCCAATTTTTGTACCACCATAAACATAATATTAGATAGGGAAAGTGTTATGAACATGTGTTGTTTGCTTATATGCTAAGTCACATTTTAAATCCATGTTCTTCCAACTGCTAAAGGTTCTCTAATGTGAATCCGAGATAAAGAAAGACTGTCTATGTCATGGCATATATGACATCAAATGGGCTCTAATTTTTTTATTTTTTTTCAAATGACCTTCTAGTGTTTCGAATATTCAAATTCTTCAATGCAAGATAAATTTTCAGGGTTACGTGATGTGAGTGATTTGTTAACCGGCTGTACGATCCATTGACTACTTATATCTAATAAAATTGATTACTCATTGTGTTTGCAATAATTTGTAGCTTAAATAATTAAGAGCATATATACATAAAATTAAGGTTCAAAAAGGCATAAGCGCTAACCAAGCGGCGGGAAGGGCCCAACGCCTAGGCAATTTTTTTAGTTTTAATTAAATTTGTTATATGTCATTTAAACAAGTGTCTACTTATACTTAAAAAATTAAAAAAAATTATTGGGATACATAATTGCAAAATAGAATGACATATAAATTATAGGATGCGTTTGTTGCATTAGACTATCTCAGACTGAACTAGCTTCAAAGACTAAACTAGACTGTCTTAGGCTACACTAAGCTGGACTGACTTAATGAAACGTTTGGTGAAATGTCAGACTAAAAAGAAGGATAATATCAAACTACAATATTATGTTTTTTTTAATTCATATATAATAATATTAAATCAATTAATTCTACCTTTTTTTATTCTAAAAAAAAACTCTCCATCCCTCTGGAAGCCTCCATCAGTCCATTTTTCTCTCTTTTATCTCCCTCGTTCTCTTCTTCCCACAGTCTCCTTCCATTCCCTCTTTTTTTTCCGATTAATTGCCAAAAAAAAATTATGCAAAACGAAGAATCCAGCTTGGTTTTTCAGTTTTTGTTCGGTGGCGTGGAATCCTGAATGGGCAAGCTTGGTTGGCCTAGATTTGTTCGATTTTGGGTCCAACCTCATTGAAGTGGTGGTTTGTGCTTGCAGTGCCATCATTGAAGCGGGGATTGGGGACACTTCTGGGCGTCGTTGTGCTTGCAGCAGCGCTTCTTCAGCAGCATTCTTTCAAATACCTAGTCTTTTGGGGATTTGGGTTTCGACGACGATGCAGGTCCATCGTTGATCATCGGACGGCTACGAGGAGGATGCGAAGCATACTGGAGTCCTGGACGAGCTTGAGATGTAGCAAAGCAAGTGTAGGAGACGAGATTAGCAATCCTTTTCTTTTCAGGGGGTCTCACTAAGGCTTCTTAGTGAAGCGTTTAATCCCAGCAAGTCCAGCTTAGTCTCATTAAACACGATCCCTACTTGCACCAAACACAGTCTAAGTATCCTAGCCAGTCCAATGAACTTAGAGAAGCCAATCAAACACGCCCATAAAGTATTAAAACATATTCAAAATATAAGAAACAAACATATAATAATTGTTTATCCAAGTATCCAACAAATCTCTTACAATTTATTGAAGAAATGAAATGCAAAATGGAAGTTATTTATTTTCTCTTTAGTTGAGAGTCGCAACCTCAGCAGATCTAGGCAGTCTAGATGAGAGCCTAAGCAGGTCTAAACACCCTCTAGACGAGCCCTAAGCAACGCTAGGCGGAGACTTTTAGAACACTTGCAGCCCAAGCAACTACTTCAAAGGAGGACTGATGCCTGCTGAAGCAGCAAGTAGAGAAGAGGTACCCCAATGTCCTCTGCAAACCAATCTTCAACAGAATCACACAAAAAGCACAAAGTTGATTGCTTGTGTCCGAAGAAAATGTATCGAGAAAAAGTAGTTTTTGGGGCAAATGAAGACTTTCAGGAACTAATCTAAACACAGCCTCTTGGTCTCACCTGGCTGAGCGATTCTTCATCCGTGGTAAGCCTCAAATCACCATTTGGCGTGATGTTTCCGCTGTCGCTAAGAAGACTCACATGTAATGGTAATCACAAACCGTTTTATTCAGCCTCACCCTTTGCTACTAATGCCCTCGGTATCCTTACTGTTTCTGGAAGCAATTGATTGGGTTTACAGTTTAATCACAGATAAATAACGTACCCCGTAAAATTACACAGAAAATAAAAGTGACGTTACATTCATGAAGCTTGTCTAAAGCCACTGTACAGCTTGGTTTTCTCACCTAAACAAGTGAAATGTACTCTCCGAACTGTGCTGGGAAGCACCCGACGATGAAGGATCTTGATGGTGGTACGATGTGAGTGCTGCGGATGCGTTTTGTCTCCACCACGAAGCCTCCATTTCCTTCTCATGAAGCTTGCGCTTCGTGTACTCCAATGCAACTTCAAGTTCCTTTATCCGTTCTTCCTGCCTCGCTTCCAGCAGTTCGTGCAGCCTTCTCTCCAGTTCGAGTGCAGGAACTCCGTAGTCACAGGGGATTTCGTTATAATCTGCTGGTTCTGCTCCATGTGCCTCGATTTCTTCTCCAAAATCTGAGATATCGTCGCCTGTTCCATGAGCTGTGTCGTGGACAGCCTGCCATTTTTCACATTCAAGTATTTCATTTCACAAGATTAATCAATCAAAACATGAGTTTAAACAAAATTATAATTAAAATCTCTCCATACGTTTAATCTTTGTTGCTGCGTGTAGTTAGAATTGGATGAATGATTTTCTGAATCCAATTCCAAATGCAGCTGCAATCGTTCCAACTCCGCTTCAAGCTCCGCCTCGAGTTGATCCATTCCCTCCACGCATTCATCCCTTTCTCCTTCTCCTCTTCCATTTCTAACAAATTCCGAGCACACTTCACGGACCAGGCCAGATTGAAGTGAAAACCGGCTCCCAGAGCTCGAACTCGAAGCCTGTTGGAGATCGGTGGTGGAAGAAGCAAAATTCATCTCATTCGACTCCACCGCCCTGGAACCGAAACGCGAATTCTTGCTCTGCTTTTCCTCTTTTGCATTTTGAAGCAACTGCTCCATCTCCGCCCGCAACTCCGCCGTCTTTGCAAGTTCATTTTTACCGGTGACGATCAGATACACCAAACCGCACGCAACTCCCAAATTGAATGAGCTCGTATCCTTCACAATCTGTCCTGGATTTTACAAAGTTCAATAATTAGTACAAAAATCTTCAAAAATTCGATAATTTAATTCAAGAAATTCGATTTTTTGATTTGCTTACTTGATTCTGTTTCCCCGCCACCGCCGTTCAATCCATTCGTCGAACCGGTGACGTGCGTTGACTCGTCGTCGCCAGTCTCCCTCTCCGTCTTCGCGACCTCTTTCGGTCTCTTCTGGCTCCATACGACGCCGCATCGCCTCCGTTTGCCTCGCTTCAGAGTCGACAACCATCGGGAAATAATATAAAGCGGGGACGAGCACTGTAAGGCCGTGAATCCGTCGTCCTCGGGGAGGCGTTGTGGGTGTCTATCCATATTGAAGTCTCCGGCGCAATCGTAGCCGCCGGTTTCGGATCCCAATTCTTCATCAACGAGTATGTCCGCGATGCGGATGTGGCGGGTCTTGGAGTAACGGAAAGGGCAGAGAATGTTTAGGGTTTTAAAGAAGGGATCGTGATCGTCCTTCTTCTTCTTCCTCATCGGAGTTAAATGCGATGAGCCGGTGACAGTGTGTAGAGAGAGAAAGTGAGGAGAGAGACAGAGAGAGATTCAAATTGTGGAAAAAAATGGAGGGAAGCTCATCAATGGCGCCTGGGAGCGTCAGGAGGCTGCACAAATCCCTAGGGTTTATGAAATTTCCAATTCCGATAATAAAATTGGTAATTTCGGGAATTATGAAATTGGGAAATTGAAATTTGAATTGTACTTTTTTTTAAGTTAATTGGAATTATTGTGATTAAACAATATGAAATGATGCTTCCCATGTTTGAAAACGGAAAGGATCCTCAACACATCTCTTCTTCTTAATCTACAAAATCAGTGGATTCGTACCATTGAAATTTAATTCAACGATTATAAACAGGAGCTTACTTTAAAAGTTATAATAACTTCAGCCGTTTGATCAAATTTCAATAACATAAATCCACTAATTTAATGAATTATGAGGAAGGGATCAAAGCCCTTTCCTTTGAAAACAATTCCAAAAGTACAAAATCCACCTCATGATTTGAAACATTTAGTTAATTAACTATATGATACAGCCTCCACAACCATTCATCCACGTCTCAATCACGATACTTTCTTGATATAGAAGCAATTCTATTCAACAAGTGCTTTTTTTATATAAATAAATATTGGTAGCACATGGATTCGTTAGAAAATATTTTTAAAATAATTGGAAGTCTTTTAGAGAAAATATATTTAGGTTCAGAAAATACTTGAAACGTTTTTTCAAATTTTACGTACATTTTTATTAAGAATTGATTCCAAAAATACAAGTACTTTCAAACGAGCCTTAAAATTTTAAGCGCTTCCTAAAAGTACTTTGTGAACAATAAATTATTAGGTAATTCTATATAAAATGTTTTTATAACTCATAAATACTCTTAATTTTTTTTTTCAACAAAACATGGCGATAAATACTTTTAATTGTCAAGAAGCATTTTTCAATGCTTACAAAAACAGTCTCAAACAAGCATCCTCAATTTTGAAAACTGAATAGTATAAAATCTTAATTTTTTTATTTTTGTCAAATTGTTTCAAGTTGGTATCAAATATTAGGAAATAAGTATAACTAAAATAAAAGTTTAGTAGTGCAAAATCTACAACATTAGATTAGGGGTTGGTTTGATATTGCTGTGCTTTGAAAAAAACTGTTTTTGATGTGCTGTGAGAATAATTTCATTTTTGCTGCTCCACGTTTTCAGCTTATTTTAATAAAAAAATTGTGAAAATAAGTTGTTTTTAAGTGTTTACCAAACACTTGTTTGAGCTCAATTTTTTTTATACCCACTTTTTATAAAAACACATCAGTACCAAACCAGTACTAGGATTTAGAAAAATAATTCACCTATGTTTTGGGCCGCCAATATAGCATATTGGATCAATAACACAACACCACATATTTTAACTTTTTTGCTATAACATCACACGAATAATTTTGGACACCGCTACTTGAATGTTCCCGTTTCACATAAGTATTTCTTCGTGAATATACTACACCTTATGAGTTATGACCTAACACTTCATAAACCACTTAGAACAAAAGAAATGAATGAAAATGACTACATTTTTTCTTTTAGTACATCGATATATTTTTACACTAAGAAGATAAGGAGTTCGGCTAAACCACACAATGGGTGACTTCTCACTTCCAAATGAAGATAAATACTACTATACTGTAGTACTAAATAGCAGAGGACGACATGTTAAAAAATACAAATAATTGGTTCACTAATTAGGTCTTGAGCTATTGCGCCAATCGTGGTGATACCGACATACGACCAACCAATAATAATGGAAATAATAAACAGAGTGCCCCTCTATTATTTGGTTACTTGTCTTAGTTTTGTTTATTTAAATTCCAATCAGTAAGGACAATATATAAATTCCCACTGCGAATCGGTCACCATAAAGTTCTAAGAATCTATATGCAAATTTACGGATTCTGGTCGGAATGTGGACGTCCAATTGTCCAAAACCGTTTTTTTTATTAGTAAAAAATTTCCATTTTTTTTTTTTTGGTCAATGGCAATTAGTTGTAGTTAAAAGAAAAATGATTAAGGTAGGCGAGGATTTTCGAGGTAAAGTAAGACTGGACACAATTGAAGATAAAACGAAAAGAAACCGATTAAGGTGATTTTGATATGTGAAACGAATATACATATGCTCCGATTAGAAAATGCGATTATGAGATAGAAATTTAGTAAAAAAAGGTAGAGGAAGACCTATTTGGACAGAGACTTTAAGAAAATACATGAAATACTTTGAGCTAACGAATACTTGGTGCAAAATAGAGCACAATGACGTTCTAGATCTATACAGTGGCCTTTCTTGTTGTTATTGTTAATGACAAATAGTTGAAACTTTTTTATGCTTGACATATCTGGTATACTTATTTTCGAGGTTAATTTTTAATTGTATTACAGTTCCTCATAATTGAATTAATTTTCATAGAATTACTAAATTTTGTTTTACATCAGTTTATTTAACAATAATAAGTTACAAACGTTGAAAAATGCAAATTTGAAATTCTTCTCAAACGGTTAAGAAAAACAAAAGAAACTACGAGCTCGTTTGGATGTGCTTTTAAAATGACTAAAATCGCTTTTAGAGAAAATGTTTTTTGGTTCCAAAAACACTTAAAGTGCTTCTTGAAAGAAACACTAGTTATGGTGCTTCTTGAAAGAAGCACTTGCATAAAGCACTTTAAGTGCTTTTACAGAATTTACTTGTATTTTTACTAAGCGTTGATTCCAAAAATATTTTCACCAAAAGTGCTTTCAGTCATTTGAAATTCATATTTTCACCAAAAATGCAAATTTGAAATTCATCTCAAACGGTTAAGAAACAAATTGCAGATTTAGAATGTATGATCTTCATTGTTAGGCATTTATTTTGACGGAATGCTAGCAATTTTCTACTTATAACTTATTGTTTTACCTTTTTGGCTCTCTTACTCATTTTGTAACGCTGCTTGATAATCTAAACAATCTACTTTCAAGATAACCCTTTAAAGATCAATTAAGCAAAAAACAAACCAACTTAGAATCATTTAACTGTTCAATTAGCATCGTCAAAACTTTAGTGTTTAATGATAAACATGGTTCGTCTATTTATTCGATAACAATTAAACGACTAAATGATTTATGATTTAGTTAATATTTTGTATAGATGATATTTAAATGGTGTTTTAGAAAATAGATGATTCTGATTATCAAACAACATTATATGATAAATGAAAATCGAGAAGATCCAAATGAGAAAATTGCTAGCATTTTTCTTCATCTTCTATCATTTGAACTAAGAAAATAAACCAATCCAAATTGATAATACTCATCTATATTGCATGTAATGTACACCTCCATTATAAGTACTTTGCATTACTACATAATCAAGGAATATAAGATATTAATTCATTAACAAAATAAAATAGACGGCATGCTAGTAAAGTTCAATGACTTAATTTTTTGTTTTGTTTTTTTTTAAAGGAGAGGGAGAAGAGTTCGAAATTAATACATTGATTTAGCAGTGGGCTCTATTGCAGTAGGTCACTTATGATTTCCAATGGTTTGGACACGTGGCGTTTTGAGGACTGTTAATAATTTGAACCGTTGGATTTTTAATAGTAAAAAATATTAAAAATGTTACCATTGAGGCGCGTGAGAGTCCGATGCACAAACACAAGTACTATTCAGAGACTAACGATGAGCAATGTGACTTGTGTCGACAACACACGTGCGATGATGTGCCATCAAAGCAATCAAAATAATCGTCGTTCTTTTCTAATCGCGTCCTTTCTCTCCCCTAAACCCGTTAGACGCAGAAGCACACGGAGACAGAGACAGAGACAGAGACAAAACCCAGATCCCCCTCTTTCCTCAACCAAAAAATTAACGCCATATCCGACTTCTTTCTCTCTCCTCTCCTCTCCCTCTCTCTTTCTCTCTCTACATTTTTCTGATACAATGTAGGAAGAAGAAGATACCCCATTGTTGATTGAAAGCTAAGTCTTTCTCTCTCTCTCTCTCCCTCTCTGATGCACACAACAAATAAGTGTGTGAATGTGAAAGCTAAGTCTCTCAGAAGCACTTTCCGTAGAAACCCAGCAAAATCCATTCCTTCTGGTTCCTCAACATTCACTCTCTCTCTCTCTCTCTCTCTCTCTCTCTCTCTCTCTGTCATGGGGCTTGGTTATTTAATTCCTCTGGGGATTCTGTGATTTTGGCATTCGAGCTGAGATGGGTTTTGCGTTTCGGAGCAATGTGGGTTGAATTGGAGGGGTTTTAGGTATCTTTTTTGGAGGGGCGTTTTCGGATCTTGAGAAACAATGGCGTTGTTTAGGAAGTTCTTCTACCGGAAGCCACCGGATGGGCTTTTGGAGATATCTGAGAGGGTTTATGGTATGCTTTTCTGGGCTTTAGTTTCTTTCAAATTTGGTTTATTGAAGATGATGTTTGTTAAATTTGTGCAATGGCTTGAATGTGGGTTGTGTTACTGGTATTTTTCCTTCTTTTTGTTCCTTTTTTTTCGTGTGTTGTTGTTAGAAACTCAACTAAGAGCTGCTTGTTTGCAATTTGAGAAGATGTCTATATTTGGAGATGCATATTACTGTGCCCTTTGGGATTCCAAAGAATGAAGTGAACTGCATTAGTTGGACAGAATCTGCATGAATGGAACTGCATTAGTTTGACCAATACAGACATTGGGGAGGCTCTGTTTAATATGTCCTGGGAATAGGGTTTAGGGTTGATTTGTGGGCACACGCCGGACAAGTTTCAAGTTCCCGTATATTGCTAGAATTTTTTATCTGGCAATTAACTATTGTGCTCTAAAGTTGAAAGAAGAAATGAATCTAAAGTCGCTACTTCGTTTGCACACAGACACAAATTGTGAAACTTTATTTTGGTGTGGTAATGTACAAATTTTGCACAGATACAATGTATGCATGAATGTGGAATTTATCAAATTTTTGTGTTCTTTATATACTTCCTAATATGTATATCCTTCAACAGTTGAATGCTGATGAATGTTTCAGAAGGAAAAAGTTTGTTTTGTATTTGCTGGCTTGTTCACGTGTTCTGTGTATAGTTTTGCCCTTACGCTGCAGAAGAATCTAAACCATGTATATTTACTTGTTGGTAATTGTTTTCTCTACACATGTAGTTTTTGATTGCTGTTTTACCACCGACGTTTTGGGAGAAGATGAATATAAAGTCTACATAGGAGGCATAGCAGGACAACTGCGTGACCAGTTTCCTGATGCGTCATTCATGGTCTTTAACTTTCGAGATGGAGAAAACCAAAGCCTGCTTTGCAACATATTGTCTGAGTATGACATGACGATAATGGACTATCCTCGCCACTACGAAGGTTGCGCACTACTCACAATGGAAGCGATCCACCACTTCCTGAGGTCAAGTGAAAGCTGGCTTTCACTCGGGCAACATAATGTGCTCTTGATGCATTGTGAACGAGGTGGTTGGTTGGTATTGGCATTCATGCTGGCTGCACTCTTGATTTACAGGAAGCAGTACACTGAGGAGCACAAGACTTTGGACATGATTTACAAGCAAGCACCTAGGGAACTTTTGCAGTTAATGTCACCGTTGAATCCCATGCCTTCGCAACTGAGGTATTTGCAGTATATAACAAGAAGAAATGTGGGATCAGAATGGCCTCCACTGGATAGGGCGCTTACGTTGGACTGCATCATCATTAGATTTATTCCTAATATGGATGGAGAGGGAGGTTGCCGTCCAATATTTAGAATATATGGACAGGACCCTTTTATGGCTGCTGATCGAACTCCTAAAGTTTTGTTCTCAACTCCAAAAAGGAGCAAATTAGTACGACATTACAAGCAGGTGGTTGAAGTCATTTTACTCTCATTTATATGTTTTTTCTTTTGGTAATGTGTAGATTGTATTTTTCTCTTCCTGAACAAGGAAGAGCTTTTTGTTGGTAATTTGTTCTCATGTGCTTGGATCGTTTACCCTTCCAACCGTACTCTTAAGTTCTTAACTGCCCTATTGGAAGTTGCTGGAAATCTGTTCTCATGTGCTATTATCTTAAGTTGGATAGTTGCATGTCATGGTTTCTTTTATCTATATGTTGATGCTTTGCTTTGAACTTCGTTTTAATTCTTAACTTATTGGTGCAGGCAGATTGTGAACTAGTTAAAATTGATATACATTGCCATATCCAAGGTGATGTGGTTCTAGAGTGTATTAGTCTGGATGGTGATCTGGAACGCGAAGAGATGATGTTTCGGATCATGTTCAATACGGCCTTTATAAGGTCCAATATTTTGATGCTTAATCGTGAGGACATAGACATCTTATGGAATGTTAAGGATCAATTTCCCAAGAATTTCAGAGCAGAGGTACTCATCTACCCTTTGCGTTCTCCTTTTTGTTTAGTGAAATTTCAACTCATGTTTAGGAGCACTTGGTAATCATTATCACTACTGTTAATAATTTTATCTGGATGAAGGTTCTTTTCTCGGAGATGGATGCTGCATCTTCTCTTATATCTATTGATTTGCCTGGTATGGAGGAGAAAGATGGCCTTCCTGTGGAAGCTTTTGCAAAAGTTCAGGAGATTTTTAGCAACGTAGATTGGCTAGATCCAAAGGCAGATGTAACGCATGTGCTCCAGAAGATTGCCTCGTCAGGCGTTCTTCATAAACTGGATAGTGCTTCTTTGCATAATGTAGAAACAGGCAGCTTGTTGCTGGACTCAACTCCTGAAAAACTTAAATCAGAAGTGAAGTCATCAGAAAATGATATCAATAGTCCCACATTCATGGCTCAGGGGAAACATGATAGTGCTTCTGGTTATACTACAGAGACAGGGAGCTTTTCGCTTGAATCAATTCCTGAAAAACTTCGTTCAGAAGTTAAATCAATAGAAAATGATGTCAGGAGTCTCACATCTGTGGCTCAGGGAAAGCATGATGGTGCTTCTGCTCATACCATGGAGACAGGCAACTTATTGTTAGAATCACTTCCTGGAAAAGTTAAATCAGAACCAAAGGCAACAGAAAATGTTATTAAATCAGAAGTGAATTCAGCAGCAACTGATATCAAGAGTACCGCATCTATGGCTCAGGGGAGACATGATAGTGCTTCTGCTCATGCTACAGAGACAGCCAACTTGTTGGTAGAATCACTTCCCGAATGCCGCAAAACAGAACCAAGGGCATCAGAAAATAGTATCAAGAGTCCTCCATACATGGCTCTTGGGAAACTATCTATCACCAACATTCAACCGTCTCTAGACAGCGGTTTAATCAGAAAAAAGATTGAACCCCAAGACCTACAAGCTGCTCTCCTACACCCTACCCATTCTAAAATCATATCTCAGCGAGCACGTCAAGGTTCCCTATCTGCACCAGTTTCATTTTGTAATTCCTTGCAAGGATCGCCTGTGCCAATATCAAGATATCAAAGTGCACCCTCAGCTCTTGGCATTACAGCTCTGTTGCAGGATCATGCTACATATAATAGGGAAGACCAAATCCGACAGCCTGAAACTGTATCTCCCCCATCGCATGCCACATCAGCTCCTGATTTAACTCTACGGTCTCTACCTAAATCTGTCCAACCTGGTAAGTTGTCTTTTCCCGCACCACCACCTTCTTCGTTGCAATTTTCTGGGCTTGCAACTGTAGAAAAGGTTTCTGTTGCTACTCCACCTTCTCCTCTGCCACTAGAACTTCTACAACAAACTTCAAATTCCCCAGAGTCTTTGCTTAACGAGCACACTAAAACTACATTACAGGGTAAAGGTCAGTTAGCATCTGTTCCTCTTCCCCCTCCACCTCCACCTCCACCTCGTAGTCAGTCAGTGACATCTTCATCCTCTGACAGCAAGGGCTCAGTTTCAATTCCCCCTCCCCCTGCACCTCCTCATTTTTCAGGGGCATCTCCATCTTCCCCTGTCAAGAACTCAATTTCAGCTCCCCCTCCCCCTCCTCCACCCCCATCTTTTTCAGGGTCATCTCCATCTCTCTCTGGCAAGAATTTAATTTCATCGCCCCCTCCTCCTACTCTCCCTTCATCCTTGGATGAATCTCCATCATCCTCTCTCAAGAACTCAAGTTCAGCTCCCCTTGCTCCTCCCCCTCCTTCATCCTTTCTAGGAACATCATCCTCTGTCAAGAAATCAGTCTCACCCCCCACTCCCCCGCCACCTCCCCCTTCCTTCCAGGGAATGTCATCCTCTGTCAAGAGCTCAGTTTCAACCCCACCTCCCCCTCCTCCACCTCCATTTTCAGGAAGACCACCATCATCCACAGTCAATAGACCCTCCACTGAAGCTCCCCCTCCCCCTCCACTCCCTGGTTCTGCTTCCTCAGCAGTCACGTCTGGCCCCACTCCACCTCCTCCACCTCCTTTACGTTCAGGCCCTGCCTCTACTTCAACTGTAACACCTTCTGCTCCACCACCGCCCCCTCCTCCAGCTTTGGCACCAAAGGAATCCTTATCCCAGAATGCTGTACCTGTGCCACCTGTACCACCTCCTCCTCACTCCAATGGGGTATCAAAATCTAGTGGTTCCCCCACATCCAACTCCAGGGATAGTAATGGTAATATTCCTTCAATTCCTGGACCACCGTCTGGTGTTCCATTTAGTCTGAAGGGACGGGGCCTCACGCGTCCAAGTTCCAGAAATCAGCCTCAACCTAAAAAGGCCAATCTAAAGCCTTATCATTGGCTAAAATTAACAAGAGCGATGCACGGAAGCTTATGGGCTGAAGCACAAAAAGCTGATGAAGCAACCAAGTATGCCATTTTTTGTAAATAATTTATTAGTTTCTATAAATTCATACAATTGGCTCCCTATTATTCTGAATCTGTTTACTCTGCTCCAGGCCTCCAGAGTTTGACATGAAAGAACTCGAGAGTCTTTTTTCTGCGGCTGCTCCAAATTCAGAGAATGGGAATGCAGGAGGAAAATCTGGTGGTCGTGCCAAAGGACCTAAATCTGAAAAAGTTCAGCTGGTAATTTGCATTGCATACTGGTTTTACTTCATTTGTGGGTAACTAGAGTTGTGTCGATCTGTTAATGCAGGGTGGGCTTACCTGACCTAGTGTACATCAGTAATGTTCCTCAACGGGTCCTACAAGGAGCATTTTGATGTGTTGTGTATATTAAGGATCAAATTATTAATTCAGCAGTATGTGCAAGTGGAACTTCATAGTATGTTTCCACAGAGCCAATAGCAATTGTGCTTGGTCATAAAGTCTATTATTTCTTGCACAAGCTCTCCTTTTTTGGCATGTTGGAAAAATCTTGTAAATGTGTTATTGCTAGTTAACTGGCTTGAAATGAGGATCTGTCTAGCGTGTTTCTGGTTGTACCTTTTTATTTTGTATTGAATTAATTGAATAGTCTTCCCTTGCCACCTCAATTGTAATGAGAAATTTACTGGTTCTTGCAGATTGAGCTAAGGCGGGCATATAATTGCGAAATAATGCTTACTAAAGTTAAAATCCCTTTGCCTGATTTGATGGTAAGCTAAACCTAAATGGACATGTTATCTTGTATATCCTCAACAGTTTGAGTTAGTCTGTGGTTCTATAAACAAATAAATGGGAGTTAAATACTGATTAAGTTACAATTTAAAAACTTCAAATACTAGCAAGTAGTGACTGTTTCTTTGCTGAAAAGATGCATGATATCAACTGGTGTTCTGATTTTTGGATGTTGGGTGCAATGATCTTAGTACAGAAGTTCCTACATTAATGATAGCTTGTCTAATTTGTTCCTTTTCTTTCCTACTGACATCTTTCAGAGTTCAGTGCTTGCCTTGGACGATTCTGCATTAGATATTGATCAGGTTGAGAACCTCATAAAATTTTGTCCAACAAAAGAAGAGATGGAATTACTCAAGGTACTCTTATCTCGTTGTAATCTTCTGCTTCATGCCACTGTGAGAGCTTCTATAAAATTCCCTTGTTATTTTTACTTCAAATTGCTTACAATAAGTATACAAGGCTTCTGTTTTCTGAGTAACAAATCATGCTTTGGTGCTCAGGGTTACAATGGAGACAAGGAAAACTTGGGAAAATGTGAACAGGTGAGTGGATTTTACGTTTTCCATCTTTCCCTTACCTCTCCTTTCTTTTCAATTGAGAATTCATTTTGTTGACAGCAAGGCAAGTGCTGTCTTTATAATTCTGCTCATTTAATTATATGCTAGCTTCTTGTTGCTTACCGTTCGGCTGAAATAAAATATATTTTGGTGTCAACTGCATAACTCTTAAGATGCTCTTTGAATTTAGTCTTAGTTTTGTATTAGTACTGAACTCTTTGGGAGAAATCACCTTGATAAGAATCTTAACTCCCATCTCCCGGTGTCTCTCTACATTTTATGCTTTGATTAATTACTTTGTGCATTTTATGACAGTTTTTCCTTGAACTAATGAAAGTTCCACGGGTAGAGCCCAAGCTTAGAGTTTTCTCATTTAAAATACAATTCCATACCCAGGTGAGGGGACTGTATTATTTCCCAATGCTTTCTGTTTCTGTTGTGCTTCATGTTATTCACGTGTCCATGGTGTTGCAATTTGTTAGGTTTTCGATCTCAGAAGGAATTTGAACACCGTCAATTCAGTGGCTGATGAGGCAAGCAACTTTTCATTTTTGAGTACTTATGTTTTCATCTGTGATTGATAAGTTCACCTCTTAATCTATTTCCACTAACGTGCTTATCAGATCAGAAGTTCGGAAAAGCTGAAAAGGATCATGCAAACCATTCTTTCTTTGGGTAATGCCTTGAATCATGGGACTGCAAGAGGTGAGTGGATTTTGTTGGTTACCATTTTGTGTTAATACATCATTATGATGTATATGATTTGAAGACGTGGTGAATCACTGCATACATCGACTATGGTGTGATAAATGAAACAAAGTTGCAAGTTAGGGTTGGGCAGATGTGTAATTGTTGCAAAAATGTTATAAAATAAGCTCATTTTTCCTTGTTTTGCGTTGATTAATTTTGTTCTTAGTCTTTTTAATTATACCTGTAGGTTCTGCTATTGGATTTCGATTGGATAGTCTCCTTAAGCTCACTGATACACGAGCCCGTAATAACAAGATGACTCTCATGCATTACCTCTGTAAGGTGATTTCTTTAAAGCCTTTTAGTCCATTCTTTTAATCTTTTGTGGAACTTTTCTCCTTCACTTGGTACACGTTGATCTGGAGAAGTTTAAGCAATATAGAAAACGTTCATTTGGTTAAGTCCCAAACTGATCTTATAGATGGAGTTGTTCTACAAGTGTATAATTTTTAACTTTGACAATTCTATAAAATTCCTCTCCAACAAACCACAGGTGCTTGCGGAGAAGCTGCCAGAACTTCTTGATTTTCCGAAAGACCTAGTTAGTTTGGAGGCTTCAACAAAGGTATTATGTTTCCTTTTTTTTTCTTTCTCCCTTAATTCTTGTAGGTAAAGTGAACTTTTATACATTTGGTGCGAATGAGCTAAATTTTAATTATGATGTAGGTACAATTGAAATATTTGGCAGAGGAAATGCAAGCCATTAGTAAAGGGCTAGAGAAGGTTGTGCAAGAGTTGACTGCCTCCGAAAATGATGGTCCTGTGTCAGAAACGTTTTGCAAGGTGACATACATAAACTATTTGGCACATTTGGCTTGCAGAAACTATATTAGATGACATAGTTGGCTCACATATAAAACTTAAAGACCATCATAATAAACACTTGATCACCGATGGCAAAGTTCAACAACTGCCTCTCATTCAAGTTGTTGTACAAAGATCATAATGTGCTTGTGATTTCATCCTGTTTTTGGTAGATCTATTTTGATGCTAATTTAATTTATCTACTGAGAAATGTTCAGACGCTAAAGGAGTTCCTTGGTCATGCTGAAGCCGAAGTGAGGTCGTTGGCGTCACTTTATTCTACTGTGGTATGTCTCAATTTTTTTAAGCTGTTGGATTTGCTTGTGACATCTTAAGAGAAACATTGTTAAACTTACCTTCAACGTGGTTGTCTTCAGGGGAGAAATGCAGATGCATTAGCTCTTTATTTTGGGGAAGATCCTGCTCGTTGCCCGTTTGAGCAAGGTACATTTTTTCTAACTTTGTTGTGTTTCTGATTTTCTATGAACCGTAGGTAATTCTTTTCATCCATAAATATTCTGTGACGATTCAGAAGTAGTCTTGGTCTATACCCTCTGCGTTGAGTGTCGCGCATTCTTAGGAACATGCAAACTGTTTATTGATCCTCTGACTAGATGCTAAGAATGAAGTAATGTGATTTCACGGACAACATTTACTCTTTAACTGCATTATCGTATTTTCGGATTGATTTTTGAAATTTGTCATGCAGTTGTATCTACTCTATTCAACTTTGTGAAGTTGTTTGTCCGAGCGCATGAGGAAAACTGTAAGCAGCTTGAATTTGAAAAGAAGAAAGCACTCAAGGAGGCGGAAAATGAGAAGATGAAAGCGGGAAATCTTTCCAAAAAAGAGTCCGAGCTCTTGATACAGAACCAGTACGAGTGCCAGCATTAAGTCGTAATGATACATATCACCTTTGTTCCCTTTCGCAACCAAAGCTGTTCTCCGGTGGATATATTTTTTCACTCCGTGGATTAAATCCGTTGAAAGGTTCAGAGGATCGTGAACACAAATACGGCTGAGACATCCAATTCTGGTGACGTGCAGAAGAATGTTTTCGTCTTCATTTTAAAGTAAAGCCGGTGGTGTACAGAAGGGAGAAGTCACTTTAAGTAGTAAGCTCATTTCGTCCTCTAATATTGTTTTTGGGAACTTCTGATCCGTCTCTTGTGATTTCATCGTTGTTTCCGTTAATTCGGTTTAATGTTTTCTGGAGCAGAGATGCTGGAGTGTATACGGAGTCGGGTTCAACAAGCTACTTGTACCATATGAATGAAGAATTTTGTTGTATAAATATACACAGTAGCTAGCTTTTTAGGTTTCCTTTTCGGCTTTTCCCATCCCTAATTTTAGTTGTAGGGATGTAAATCTTTGATACAAGGGAATAGAAAAAGGCAATATAATCTAAATTTTTTGAGAATGGGCCATATGAATGACAAACATCGGAGCATATGCTCTAATGTATCTTATATGTTAGGATTTTTACCATAAGATTTAACGGCTAAAATTCCGGTGAATAGGATACATCGAAACATACTAGAAAATCTCATACGAACAAAGACAATCGAATGGGATGCAGAAAAACTACTATTTGCTCTCCCTCCCAAGGACTCTTGGCATAGAGGAAAGGACAAAGACCGGAGCTATGCTTTTCTGGTAGGTTTTTGGTCTTTGTCTTGAAGCTCCAGTCAATTGTGCTTATTGTCTACAACCTTGGGTTGGTATTATTATTCAACTAAATGGATAATGACATGGTGAAAATGGCTGTGATATATTCAAATCCCTAGTCCAATTTTCCAAGACGTATAGCACCAACCACTCATGTCACTCTGGGCACACGTGTTCAAGTTTGAGACTCTAGGGGTAGCGCGGAATTGAAAACAGGACCTTGGATGAATGAATAAATACTCAACCACTTAAATTGCAAGGCTTTGAATATTAATACTAGCTCGTTTAATTAATAATTATGGTTGAATTACAGCAGATAACTTACAAAATACAGTATATGTTGAAAAGTAAAGATGAATGATTTTTCATTTTGAGGTGATCGAAGGAGATAAGACACGAAGGAAACTCATCATTTCATGGGAATTTTAAATGATAAGCTTTATTAATGCGTTGTCCGTCTTCGACCGTCAAGTTGGACAAATTTGCTTCATTTCTTTCTTCTACGTATCTTGACTATAAGGAGTTATCCGCTCCAATCTATGAATTTGATCTATTTGCAGGTCTTGCAATCGAACGTGCAACTGCGGCAGCTAAAGTTTGTGTGAAATTAGGATCCTTGGTTAACGAAGCAACGTAATCCTCAACTCTTCCGGGGCTAACCATGCTTTGAGGGCTTCCCAATCCTCCATTTTCTTGATTACTGGATCCCGAGAGACTAAGATCGAGCGTTACAGGCTCCGGCAGAGAGGGACTTATATTAATCACGTCATTATTAGTTCCGATACCACTTGAAGGAAAATTAACGGGCACAATTATGTTCTTATGTGAACATGAAAATTGTCCAAATGGTACAGAATCATTGATGGCGTCATGGTTGTGCTCTCCTTCGTATGTCGCCACGAGGATGGAATCATCCTCTATGCACCTCTGTACCTAAATTTCAGGCAGCGGAAAACACAGGATAAACAAGTTTAGCTAAAAGAAAAAAATATTAGTGAATTCATTTGCAAATTAATTAAAAAAAAAACTTAATTTCTTTGGGCAAATGGTTCATTTATACGGACCTTCTTTTTGACAGGGCATCGAGGAGCGAAGGAACACCTGAAATAAGCTCGAGGGGATGAAGGGTTGTCTTTGGTGACCTTCTGTCCATATTTCCTCCATTGATATCCATCTTTCACAATCTAATTAATTTCGTTGAATTAAATTCACAATTAATATTAATAAATAAACCTAATGCTTTTAGGTTTATATCTAATTAGTCTAATTTTCTACTTTATAAGGGAGGACTTGACTTACAAGGCTGTTGTCTTTAGAATCGGTTTTCACGAGGACCTGTGATGTCTTATTGTGGGATGCCGGAAACTGATCGGGATGCTCATCAGTTCTCTGTCTCTTGCTCGTAATCGCGCTGTTGATATTCGTGGTCATGATATGTCGATGATCACACGGTTGTTGTTGGATATGCATTTGGCGCAGCTGCTGCAGCTCAAGTGTTGAGCGCTTGGTGGTCAAGTGTTGAAGCAGGAATCTTAGGATTTCATTCTCTTTCCTCAAACGTTGCAAGTCTTCTTGAACACTGTCTACAACCTGATCACGATCATCAACCATAATACAAAAGCAAAATCATCAAACGATCTCATAAATTATTCAACCCTAGGTCACGAAGAGTCCGTGGGGGTTAACTCAAGCGATGATGGTGCATGCAGAAATGGGATAGGATTATGCTACGTCCAAGGAAAGTGGTGAGAGTGCGTGTAGAAATGCGTAAGGATTATGCTAAGTTCAGAATTTAATTCCCTCCGTTAAACCCATAAATCATAACCGCGTTTATATAGATCAAATTCAGTACCTTTTGCTTGTTAAGGGTATGAGCATCCATGTTTATAGATTCAGATAAGTTGATGTAAAGAATCAAGAACCTGCAGATTGCTGAAATAAGTATATTGTTAACAAGCTAGGGAGAAGAACAATATATAATCCGATGAAGTAGCAATACACACACACACATACAGCTACAGGTTTAGGGTATTTGTTGGGGGTCTTGAATCTTGCTGTAAAATTCAAGGAACTTTCACAATTGATTCAACGAATGTTTAGTGCCTTCGATTCCTGGCATGTCCGAGAATTTGTGTTGAAATATTGAGTAATATAATGAGCGTGTTGGAAAAATATATGATATGACCACTAGTGACGCTCTGATTACACGTAACATGCAACCACGTCACCACATGCTCGTCATCATGGGAAACGACGTAAGTTTAGTATTAGTCCGACATGTTTGTTCGGGGAGCCCTTTGAATCTTGACGCTTGCTTATGTTATAGTCTTCGACGGGTCACTTTATTTCACCTTTTGCCTTTTAATTTTCCAAGATTGTATAAAAACAAAGAAAGAAAACGAAACGTGGCTTGTTGGGATTTGCTTTTAGGGTGTATTTGCAACGTTATTGTTGTTGTAAGTACCTAATTATTACATAAAAAAACTTAATTAGAATAATAGTTTCGTAGTGATAAGGTAGTTAGAAGATTGTTCTTGTGGTAAAAAAATTGGATTTAAATTCCTATACTGAAATCTATTAAAATTTGGACCCAAAATTAAAGGTTCTATCAACTCTTCGTTAATCGTGAGCACGTGGGATTCACATGCTAACAATTAATGCAAAATTCCGTTTTAATCACATATGTGTGACTCACATGTTAGCAATTAATGGAGAGTTGACGAAATTTATAATTTTAGAACTAAATCCTAATAGACTTCACCACATAGATTTAAAACCTAATTTTTTTTTTACACACAACATCTTTCTTTCAACTTTTCTATCACTACGGGGACTAATAATCAAATTGGACAAAAAAAAAAAAAATATTCCATTACTTAAGTGTCCATTCTGTATATATATTCATCACCTAACAACTTTTTTTTTGAAGACTTTCAAAATGCATTATTTTTAATAATAGGATTGAAGATTCAAACAATGAATCTTTGTGACCACTAGAAAGAAAAAGACAACCAAACTAAAAGCTAGCTGGCAATGACGAAACCAAGAACTTGGAGAAGAAGGGCCGAACACGAACCCTATAGGAGAAGCTTACAAATCCAAATTTTTTTTTGGTGAATGTTATATTTATAATTTTCTTTCCTTAGGAGTAGTGGTTGTATTTAAATCAATTTAAAAAGAGAAAAAAAATATTTAAATATGTAGGCATGAAGTTTTCTTCCTCGCCATAGTTTTGAATATATAGCAGAATGAAATAGTTTTGAATATATAGCAGAATGAAATTAACAATTTTTAATGAATTTAGGGACTTATTTTACAAAAAAAATTATCCAGGGACCTAATTTTAACTAAGGTGTTAATTCAGGGACTAAATCGACACTTCACAAAAAAAAAAAAAGAAAAAAAAAAGAAATTGAAGAAGAGTAATATTTGCTAAGTGGCAATGACCAATGGGAACATAATACCATCCCAAAAAATAAGAGAGATTTTTCAGTAAACTCGGAATACAAGGCGAAACACAACATGTTATTATATAATTAGAAAAAAGTTTTCATTTTAAGTGTCTCTCTATGATACATGGTGCTCCATATCGTATTCTGGGCACAATCATTTCTCCGTGAAATAGTAAACAAATAAAGAATGTAAGCGTACGGCAAAGGCACCTCAAGGAACCAAAAAGTCTTTGTATTTTTTTCATACTCAGAGGTCGTCGTTAATTGAAGTCAATTATGAAAGGGCTAAATTTCCACAGACAAGGTACCAATTGACTAACCAACAAGGAGAAGCTGATCAGTGGACCATGCACGAAACCTCCCCACCAGCGCCCACTTCATCACATGACTCGCTTCACTCTTCCTTTGTAATATATGATGAGAGATTATTTTAAGTATCATGTATTCAAGGAGTATTTCACATATTATAATATAAGTAACGGACATAATTTAAGTATCATGTATTCAAGGAAAATTTCATACGAACAAAGACAATCGAATGGGATGCAGAAAAACTACTATTTGTTCTCCCTCCCAAGGGCTCTTGGTATAGAGGAAAGGACAAAGACCGGAACTATACTTTTTTGGTAGGTTTTGGTCTTTGTCTTGAAGCTTTAGTCAATTGTACTTAGAGAAGTGTTATTGGTACTTTAAAAATCTCATTCTATACTCCTCATAAGTGTATTTTTCTTTCTAAATATAAAAAGTTTAGAATGTAGGATGAGAATTTTGGAGTGCCAATAACAATTCTCTTGTGCTTATTGTCTACAACTTTGGGTTGGTATTATTATTCAACTAAATGGATAATGTGCGACATGGTGAAAATGGCTAATCATGTGATATAATCAAATCCCTAGTCCAATTTTCCATGATGTATAGCACCAACCACTCTCATGTCACTCTGGGCACACGTGTTCAAGTTTGAGACTCTCAGGGAAGTGTGGAATTGAAGACATGACCTCGGGTGAATGAATAAATACTCAACCACTTAAATTGCAAGCCTTTCAATATTAATACTGCTCGTTTAATTAATAATTATGGTTGAATTGCAGCAGATAACTTACAAAATACAATGTATGTTGAAAAGTAAAGATGAATGATTTTTCATTTTGAGGTGATCTAAAGGGATAAGACACGAAGGAAACTCATCATTTCATGGGAATTTTAAATGATAAGCTTTATTAATGCGTTGCCCGTCTTCGACCGTCAAGTTTGACAAATTTGCTTCATTTCTTTCTTCTACGTATCTTGACTATAAGGAGTTATCCGCTCCAATCTATGAATTTGGTCTATTTGCAGGTCTTGCAATCGAACGTGCAACTGCAGTAACTAAAGTTTGTGTGAAATTAGGATCCTTGGTTAACGAAGCAACGTAATCCTCAACTCTTCCGGGGCTAACCATGCTTTGAGGGCTTCCCAATCCTCCATTTTCTTGATTACTGGATCCCGAGAGACTAAGATCGAGCGTTACAGGCTCCGGCGGAGAGGGACTTATATTAATCACGTCATTATTAGTTCTGATACCACTTGAAGGAAAATTAACGGGCACAATTATGTTCTTATGTGAACATGAAAATTGTCCAAATGGTACAGAATCATTGATGGCTTCGTGGTTGTGCTCTCCTTCGTATGTCGCCACGAGGATGGAATCATCCTCTATGCACCTCTGTACCTAAATTTCAGGCAGCGGAAAACACAGGATAAACAAGTTTAGCTAAAAGAAAAAAAATACTAGTGAATTCATTTGCAAATTAATAATAAAAAAAAACTTAATTTCTTTTTTTTTGGTAAAAAAAAAAAAAAAAGACTTAATTTCTTTGGGCAAATGGTTCATTTATACATACCTTCTTTTTGACAGGGCATCGAGGAGCGAAGGAACACCTGAAATAAGCTCGAGGGGATGAAGGGTTGTCTTTGGTGACCTTCTGTCCATATTTCCTCCATTGATATCCATCCTTCACAATCTAATTAATTTCGTTCAATTAAATTCACAATTAATATTAATAAATAAACCTAATGCTTTTAGGTTTATATCTAATTAGTCTAATTTTCTACATTATAAGGGAGGACTTGACTTACAAGGCTGTTGTCTTTAGAATCGGTTTTCACGAGGAACTGTGATGTCTTATTGTGGTATGCCGGAAACTGATCGGGATGCTCATCAGTTCTTTGTCTCTTGCTCGTAATCGCGCTGTTGATATTCGTGGTCATGATATATCGATGATCACAGGGTTGTTGTTGGATATGCATTTGGCGCAGCTGCTGCTGCTCAAGTGTTGAGAGCTTGGTGGTCAAGTGTTGAAGCAGGATTCTTAGGGTTTCATTCTCTTTCCTCAAACGTTGCAAGTCTTCTTGAACACTGTCTACAACCTGGTCACGATCATCAGCCATAATACAAAAGCAAAATCATCAAACGATCTCATAAATTATTCAACCCTAGGTCACAAATAGTCCGTGGGGGTTAACTCAAGCGGTGATGGTGCATGCAGAAATGGGATAGGATTATGCTACGTCCAAGGAAAGTGGTGAGAGTGCGTGTAGAAATGCGTAAGGATTATGCTAAGTTCAGAGTTTAATTTCCTCCGTTATAACCCATAAATCAAAACTGCGTATATAGATCAAATTCAGTACCTTTCGCTTGTTAGGGGTACAAGCATCCATGTTTATAGATTCAGATAAGTTGATGTAAAGATTCAAGAACCTGCAGATTGCTGATATAACTATACTGTTAACATGCTAGGGAGAAGAACAATATATAATCCGATGAAGTAGCAATACACACACACACATATATATAGCTATAGGTTTAGGGTATTTGTCGGGGGTCTTGAATCTTGCTGTCAAATTCAAGGAACTTTCACAATTGAATCAACGAATGTTTAGTGGCCTTGATTCCTGGCGTGGCTGAGAGTTTGTATTTCACAGTAATGTAATGAACGTGATGGAAAAGCATATCTGATTACACGTAACATGCAACGACGTCACCACATGCACGTCATCATGGGAAACGACGTAAGTTTAGTATTAATGCGACATGTTTGTTCGAGGTGCCTTTTGAATCTTGACGCTTGCTTATGTTATGGTCTTCGACGGGTCACTTTATTTCATTCTTTTGCCTTCTAATTTTCTAAGATTGTATAAAAACAAAGAAAGAAAACGAAACGTGGCTTGTTGGGATTTCCTTTTAGGGTGTATTTGCAACGTTATTGTTGTTGTAAGTACCTAATTATACATAAAAAAAACTTAATTAGATAAGGTAGCTAGTTAGAAGATTGTTCTTGTGGTAAAAAAAATGGATTTAAATTCCTATACTGAAATCTGTTAAAATTTAGACCTAAAATTAAAAGTTATGTTAACTCTTCGTTAATCGTTAGCACGTGAGATTCACATGCTAACAATTAATGCAAAATTCCGTTTTATTCGCATATGTGTGGTTCACATGCTAGCAATTAATGGAGAGTTGATGAAATTTATAATTTTAGAACTAAATCCTGATAGACTTCACCGCATAGATTTAAAACCTAATTTTTTGTTTTACGCACAACATCTTTCTTTCGACTTTTCTATTACAACAGGGACTAATAATTGAATTGGACAAAAAAAAATTATTCCATTACTTAAGTGGCCATTCTGTATACATATTCATCACCTAACAACTTTTTTTTTGAAGACTTTCAAAAATGCATTATTTTTAACAATAGGATTGAAGATTCAAACAATGAATCTTTGTGACCACTAGAAAGAAAAAGACAACCAAACTAAAAGCTAGCTGGCAATGACGAATTCAAGAACTTCGAGAAGAAGGGCCGAACACGAACCCTATAGGAGAAGGTTACAAATCCAAATTTTTTTTTGGTGAATGTTATATTTATAATTTTCTTTCCTTAGGAGTAGTGGTTGTATTTAAATCAATTTAAAAAGAGAAAAAAATATTTAAATATGTAGGCATGAAGTTTTCTTCCTCGCCATAGGCTATAAGCAATCGGCTATGGCTTCTCTTTTCGACGTTAGAGGCAGAAGGCAAGAGCTTTTCCATCTCAGGGAGATCTCATATGGTGTAGATTGTAAGGGCCATATCAAGCCCCTCTGGTGCTCTGTCCCTTCCAGTTGGTACATAAACGTCTTTGACTATGTATACTTCAACTTAACACTACATAAAACGTATAGGAAAATAGTTTTCACAATGTTAACAACTTATAATTATAGACGAGTCTTCTCTCTAATTAAGCCCCTAATTATTTACCCTGACTAATTAAACTTTACTTCCATATGGCTAGCTACTCATTGTGGTAATCAAAGATGGAATTGAAGAAGATAGCGATTTGCTACAGTGATGGAAAACAATAATGTCTATGCACTCTGGTGTGTGTTCCATTCTCATAACATTTAACAATTTAACTCACTAATGCCTACAAAAAAAAAGAGGGATGAACCGCCAATTTTAGTCTCTGAATTATTATCTAAGTGAAAATTAGGTCTCCAAACTATTTTTTGTTCCAGAAAAATTAGTCCTTGCATTATAAAAATCTACCTATTACATCCCTAATATTAGATTCGAAGCTACTATATTCAATTTTTCATCAATTTAAGTCACGTTACTTGCATGTGATACACATTGGAGGATAGATTGGTAATTTTCCATGAACAAATAGTGTATGAAGTTAACTTTGGAAGGTAAATTAGACGTTAGATTTGTAACCTATATGAAATGTTAAGGGGTTATACGCGAGAAAATGATGGTAATACACTTTATAGTGTGTCAAGTGACTTAAGTTGATGAAAAGTTGGATAAAATAACTTTGAATATATAGTAGAATGAAATTAGCAATTTTAATGAATTTAGGGACTTATTTTACAAAAGAAATTATTCAGGGACCTAATTTTAACTAAGTTGTTAGTTCAGGGACTAAATCGGCACTTCACAAAAAAAAAAAAAAAAAAAAGAAATTGAAGAAGAGTAATATTTGCTAAGTGGCAATGACCAATGGGAACATAATACCATCCCACAAAAGAAGAGAGATTTTTCAGTAAACTCGGAATACAAGGCGAAACACAAGATGATTATATAATTAGAAAAAAGTTTTCATTTTAAGTGTCTTTCTATGATATGTGGTGCTCCATCTCGTATTCTGGCACAATCATTTCTCTGTGAAATAGTAAACAAATAAAGAATGTAAGCGTACGGCAGAGGCACCTCAAGGAACCAAAAAGTCTTTGTATTTTTTTCATATTCAGAGGTCGTCGTTGAAGTCAATTATGTAAGGGCTAAATGTCCACAGACAAAGTACCAATTGACTAACCAACAAGGAGAAGCTGATCAGTGGACCATGCACGAAACCTCCCCACGAGCGCCCACTTCATCACATGACTCGCTTCACTCTTCCTTTGTAATATATGATGAGAGATTATTTTAAGTATCATGTATTTAAGGAGTATTTCACATATTATAATATAAGTAACGAACATAATTTATTTTTTTGTGTTTCGTTATTTATTTTGTGACATCTGAATTATCTTTTTGAATATCGGGTATTTTGAAAACTTCTCTTATATGTTTGCCTATAATTAATTCTGGTATTATATTTATAGATCACTATCTCTATTACTAATTTAGTACTGCATTTTAAAAAGTGATTTTCACAGGATACATTTTTTTAACAATGTTATATGTTTATTTTTATTTTTTGAATTAAAATAAACAAATTAAATCAGGAAATATCTAGAGCAAATCGACACGTTACTCATAATTGAGCAAGAGTGTGCAGTAACAAAATCATTTTCTTTACATTAAAGCTTTTGCCAACGTTATATTTTTTCCACATAAATACGAGTAATGCTATGAAAGTTGCATCTTTGTGCTACTGAAAATAATTATCAACAATTGGTGGATGCGGAAAGGGCATAGGGTTTCTGGGTGTATGTAATGGTCCTCATCTCTTTGGGAGAGGGTAGGTACCTCACACACGATAATTATCGAAAACCTAATCTCGCTTAATCTTTTTCCTTTTGACAAAATAAAAACTAAAAAAACTTCTCAGTTAAAGTCCAAGTAAAAAAGTAATTAACAAGTTATGTTAATTAGTGGAAATCGAATATACATATATGTACCTGCATTGCTGTATATACTATATGTTTAAGCTAAATTCCAGAGTTGGATTTAAAAAAAAGAAGAAGCCTTTAAATTTCAAAAGATCACATATTCAAGGTCATCCATATTCCAGAATTTCACCAAGCATACTGATCATGAGACCCATAAGTACGTACTAATAGTTAGCACGTACTAGCTAGTACTCATCTCCATGTACTACTAAAAAGCTCCACTAACAAACTATAAGTAGTTTTCACGCGTGAAGACTTTCTTTGGTCTTAAAGAAAGAAGACCTAGAAGCCAATACGCGACACATATCAATAGTTACATTCCAAGACTTTCCTACCATGTTAATTGATAGATGGCTATACTTATATTGAGGATTTGGGAAAATTAAAGCTTAAGCCATTATGGCATTGCCATCATCACACTCGTTTGCGCAGACACAAAGAGCGAGAAAGCGTTTGTGCGGAGAGACAGGGAGAAGAAAAACACGAAACAGCGAAAGAAATAATATATGGGTACTTTAAAAAAAAAAAATGGAATCCTAAACCTTGAACCGTCTAAGCCGCCTAGCTCATCTAGTTCGCCTAGTCCACGTAGTCCGGCTAGACCGCTTAGACCGCATAGTCCCTACCTGATTTTCCTCTACGTTTTGACCTAAATCGCATTGGTCCTCAACTGCCTAGCTCCTATGCGCAGCCTAGACACTCACCTAGGCCGATTTTTAGAATAGTGCATAGGGCCCAATCCGATGTTTTTACTTTAATTTTTTTCATTGAGTTTAATTTGATGTTGGTGGCTCTTATGGAAGTTCAGGCAATCGATTGCTTGTGAGTTTTGAAGAGGACTTTGGTCTGAGGATCAATGGAGGGAGAGAGGGAGAAGGGAAGAAAGTCAAAGAGTCTTGGGGTTTAGGTTTAAGGAAGAGGGCGATGAGGACGGTACCATACCAAACCAAATAGTGTTGGTCGGTTGCTCAACACACGGTAGAGTAATTTTTTGTAAGATCAGGAGAGCATTTCAGATTGACACATTTAGGCCCCTCTTAGACTAAAATTCCGTATATATTGGATTTTAATTTGTTAAAAAAATAAATTGAAGAGTATGCGCTAGTAGTTATTTAATTAGTCAATTTATACGGCTGAATCACGACTATATATTCCACTAGTTAGATTTTTGAAGGGCATTATTTTCTTGTCAATTTCCTATCCTGTCCTGTCCATGATGTTGATCATGCAACTGCTTTCTTATGCCTTATAAGCTACTCCAAGTGATGAACTTATTAATATAGTTGCTTCCAATTCGTTTTGTCCAACATTCCGGCCTTAATATTATTGAACTCTTTTTTGTCCTGACGCGACCCGCACCTTCAAGTCGTTCCGTTTTAAGTCTTATTAGTTGGGTTTCTGTATATTTCCTTGAAATTCAATTTTTATTTCTGTTGATCTTTCTAAGCGATAAAAGTTGTTGTGTTTAGGAGATTAATTATTGGAGTTTTTCAACTTTAATCTTCAGAAGATTAAAATTTAATAAAAATCTGGTGTTATATTGAATATTAATTTTAGTCCTTTAATGCGTACTTAATTCAAATTCATAATATAAAACAAAAATAGATATCTTATTTAATATCATAACATTAAATTTTAATTTATTATACACATTTTAATTCATTAATTTTATTTAACTGCCTCTAATTAGTGTATCTAAACGTCCATATCATACTATATTTTACTAAATTAGTGTACCGAAATGTCCATACCTAAATATATTGTAGTGAATTAATGGCACATAAGAAAATATATAAAAATATAAGTGTACTGGAAATTCCGTACCTAAATATATGATATTAAAGTAGTGTACTGAAATATCGGTATCTAAATATATTATACTAAACTAGTGTACCGAAATGTCTGTACCTAAACATATTATACTATGTAGTGTGCCGAAATGTTCGTACCTAAATATATTGTAATAAATTAATGGCACATAAGAAAATATACGAAAACATATGTGTACCGAAAAATCTCGACTAAAATATTTTCTTACACTTACCATAATGAGAATTAAAATGTATAATATTTTCATAAAATTTAATTTATGAAATTATAAATAAAAAAGAGAGAAATTGAATACATATGTTGGAATTAAATAGATTTTAGAGACTAAAATCAATTTTTAATCTTGTATAAGATATTTTTCTAGACTTCATCTTATTTGAGGATTAAAATCTAGTTTTCTATGAATTATTCCCACAAGTGAACCCCTTGATGTTAGGGAGACCTTCTATTTAAAACATATTTTGTAAATTATATGACGTGATCCTTGATGACTTGATAATTACTTAAGTATTGATTAACGTGTTTATTTCCTATTGGTGACACATCACATGGTTTACAAATTTGGTCTAAAAAATTAGTCTACCTAATAGTTTCCTTATTAGAGCACTGAAGGAAGTTGAGGTTTTCAAAAATCAATTGTCATATGTGGGGAGTTGCCTTTAAGAGCAACTCCACCGTATTCAATAGCCCGGTGTACCGGCTCAATTTCTTACCCAATTGCCCTAGCTCTTTGCTCCAGCTGATGCAGACGATTGGGCTGAGGGGGGCTCGAGTGAAAGGGTGGGCTCAAATCACAGGCTTGAGTGCCTGAGGCTGGATGATGCAAGGTTGACGTCAGCCACGTTCTAAAAAAAATTTGTGTCAAGCGCGTGTCTCACACGTGCGCGTGGGGGCGAGTCACAGACAACTTTTCAGTTGGTGGGGTCCGCGGTCCAGAGCTCTGAAATTACTGTTTATAGGGGCATGTGGTACATTCTCGTTCGTTGGATTTCAACGGATAAATTTTTTGGACTGTTGGATTTCCAATGGTAAAAAAAAATTCAAACCTCCCCCCAACGACTAGATGACGTGACACAATATCATTCGTTGGATTTCAAATCAATGGTCAACGTTATTCGCCTTTAAAAATAAGAAAAAAAAAATAAGACAAAAAGGAAAAAGAATTAGATATATGACTATTGTGCCACGTGGCACAATCTGGAGGGTTGGATTTCAAATTTTTTTTAATCCAACGGCAGAAATTAATTAAGTTAATAAAAAATGTAAAAATTTAATAAAAAATTAGAAAAAAAAATTAAAAAAATGATTTTACTTTTCTATAAATACCTTATCATTATCTTTTACCTTACACCACAATTTCATATTTTCTCAAATACTTTCACCCACATTCCAATATTTCTCTCAAAATTTCAATCCAATTGGTTTCCAACAAAATGACTAATGATGCAGGTACAAATTGGATGCTTCTTGAAGATGTTACGTTGTGTTCTAGCTGGGTTGAAGTTACTCATGATCCAATTACGGGTAATGAGATGCAGTTGCGAGAAATGTGGAGTCTTATTCATACCCTTTTTCTTGAGAAAATTGGTGGGAAAATAACCAAAGAATCGATGTCCAGTCGTTGCAGAATACTCAGCCAATCGTTTAGTTATTGGAGAGACACCTTGGCATAAGCTAGTAGTAATATTCGAAGTGGGGAAAGTTTTGTGGATCAGGTAACAATATATTATTTATTTTTTTGTACTATACCCAAATTTACATTAGGTACTTTGATTATAATTATTTCTTCTCCCGCATTGTGTAAACACTTCAAGCGCAAGCTTGGTATAATGCCAAAACCAAAACCAAAAACAAAAACAAAGCATTCACCCGGTGGTAATGTTGGAATATTGTCAAATATTGTCCTAAATTCAGAGTTGTGCCTGTCGGTCTGCAAGTTGTTATGAACAACACCCCTTTACACTCTATGCCCGATCATGACTCGCATGTTCATGAAAATGACATAGAACAAGTGCCAGAAGCGACCCCTGAACAAGGGTCGGGGTCGATCAATTATCCAATTAGGCTTCAAGGTATGAAGGTTTCAAAGAGAAAAGGGAGTGCTTCCAAGAATGATTATGCAAAATATATGGAAGAACTTGCTCGCCAAGGTGAATTGACCTTGGCACGGGAAATGGCTAAATTTGAGGCTGATAAGGCTAGAGAGGAGGCAAAAGCTGCAACTGTTGAGAGATTATTTCAAGCTAATGAGAGAGAAAGAGAGCTACTTAGGCAAGAAAGGGAAGATCTTAATGAAGAAAGAAGGGCTTAACAAGATCGTGACATTATGAAGGAGCCTGTAGAGGCGATGTCTTCGAATTCTAAATATTTTTGGAATTCGGAGAAAGCGAACATTATGCGAATGAGGTGTGCAAGAGAAACAAGAGCAAGAGGAGATGGTCATAGCACCACAAATTGTTAGGTGATGATTTTCCATTCATGAGGGACTAGGGAATTTGTTTTAATCAGAGCCCATAGTTTTCCAATTACCCCATAATTTTCCAATTACTTTGGGTTGTAATTTCTTATTTATTGAATAGAGTACTTTATGTTGTTTCCAATTTATTGAATTTAGTACTTTATTTAAACTAAGAGTATATTTATTTAATTTGGTCATTATTTAAACTAAGAGAATCTTTATTCAAAGGACATAAACACACCAAATAAAATTACATAAACATACCAAATAAAATTACAAACACACCAAATAAAAAAAAATTCACTAAATGAACTTAAAAAACACACCAAATAAAATTAAATGAAAACACCAAATAAAAACAAGCGCACTAAATGAATTTCAATTGCCACTGATGCTTTATCAAGTCAATTTACCCGGCATTGTGAATATATGCGTCCGGAAGTGAAGTATATCGTTGAATGAGCCTTTCATTGTAACGTCCATCCCTTTGTAATGGCTCGTGTTGCACAGGTTCTTCGGTGGCATCATGAGCACAATATATTTGCATTCTGGAATTTTTCATCGTGTCTGGCTCATATTCATCAATGGCATCATAATCATACTCATCTTCCACAATTATGTTGTGAAGAATGATGCACGTCATCATGATGGATTAAAACAACTCTAAATCAAACATTCTAGTAGCACCCCTTACAATCGCCTAACAAGCTTGGAGGATACCAAAACAACACTCCACTTCCTTCTTACACCCCTATGGACAGCTTGCAAAGTGTTTTTCCTTTGCACTTTGTGGATGTGGCACTGTTTTGACAAATGATGACCACTTTGGGTAAACGTCGTTTGCTAGGTAGTATGGCCCGTGGTACTTATGTCCGTTGATCCAATATGTGACTTTTGATGCTTTTCCTTGTAGGATATCGTTGAACACTGGGGATTGGGCAAAGACATTGAGGTCATTTTGAGCTCCTGAAACACCGAAAAAAGCGTGCTAAATCCATGTATCAAATGATGACACCGCCTTTAAAATGATACTTTTTGCTATTTTTCTGTCCCCATAAGCTCCTTGCCATGCACTTGGACAGTTTTTCCAGGTCCAGTGCATACATTGGATGCTTCCAATCATCCTAGGAAAACCTCGCATCTCGCCCTTCTTTAGAAGCCTTTGCAAGTCCATCTTAGTAGGTCTCCGGAGGTACTCTATGGTGTAGGTAGATTCAATTGCGGAGCAAAACCTTATCGGGGACTCAAGAATGGTTGATTTCCCCATCCTCGCTATCTCATCCACTTAGTTTGCAGATGCTCCATATGCAAGCATCCGCAAGGCAACAATAATTTTTTACTTAGGAAGGAGACCTATAACACCAAAAGCATCGTTCTTTTGCACAAAGTAAGAATCATGGTTGCAACCAGCAATCATAATTTTGTTGAACAAATGTCGTTCCATTCTAAAACAACATCTAAAGTACGTATCAGGGAATGCATTGTTACGGACAAAATAATCGTCCAAGAGATCCGTACCTTGTCGTTGCCTACTTCTATCAATTTTTGTAGAACGGCTAGGCCTGGAGATCTGAGCCACAACTTGGATGACTTGACGGGAATGTGAGGCTCTTTGGCTTCTTGCTTCATCATCTCTCTTTCTACGCTTTTCATCCTCATCTTCTTCCATCTCATTTTCGCCCACTTGGAGATTGAACATTTCTTCCCCTTGCTTAAACAATTCTTTCACTTGCTCATCGATTTCCCACAACATCCTTGAAGAAGACATTGTAAGAAAGAAGCAGAAACTATGAATAATGATACAAATTTTGATTTTGGTGTATGATTTCTTAGGATGGATGGTGGGTTATAAGGAGGAAAAAGAAAGGATTAGGTTGTAGATAATGCCACGTGGCATGCCGTTATTCATTAAAAATTTGATCGAAATCTATCCTCAAAGATTGTAAACAGATTGTGACATGTGGCACAACGTAATTGGTTAAAAATCTTATTGAAAATGTATCCTCAACGATTCTAAAAAGGTAACTACACGTGTCACAATGGCATTGGATAAAAATCTTATCGAAATCTATCACCAAAAATTGTCTTTTTGGATAATGACATGTGGCGCAACGAGAACGATTAAAAATCTTATCCGAAATTACAAATAAAACTATTTTGTATTATTTTATAAATTAAAAATATAATATTTTATTGCCTATTGCCATGACTATTCAATTAGGGGTGGAGATGCAAAAGACAATTACTGTTCATTAAAGGTAGTTACTGTTTACTGGAGGAGATTGAATAGGAAGTTGCCCTAGGGGGCCTTTGATACGGTGGAGTTGCTCTAATATGAAGCACATCCAGTACCATAAAAAAGTTAAGGTTCAATCTCAAAACCAATTGGAAATGGGTTATAAACAAGATTCGTTAACTTCTCAATTTGTGGTAAGTTCAGATTCTTACACAAGTCACATAAATATATATGAGTGAATAAATGGTAACAAAGAACAAGAAGATTTTGGTTCATCGATTTCAAAATTTTATTTACATCCCTACACTTTAATTACAACTCTCAAATCATATGTAATGTAAGTAAGAAAAGAAAGGATAATGCCTACTGAATTTGTAGACTAAATTTTGAAAACTAAAGGATATGGAAGTTCACGATTGGTTTATTACTTAAGCGTTCATAAACGTGTTCATACTTAATGGTGGCACATCATTTAGTTTGCAAATTCAGTCTCTCTTTCTCTCTCTAAGTGATAACAAGGTAACTCTTATTAGGGTTCTAACTTTTCACCATTTTCGGGCCATAGTGTGGTCTGAAATTCTTCCTGAAATGGCAGCAGCAAGAGCAGATGTGAAATCGGGATCTTTGGTCAGGGAAGAAGCCATTTGTTGTACCAAAAACTGTTGGAACGCCGGAGCTTGAGTTTCTTGGGGGTACATGGCACTATTGGGACTTATTCGATTATCGTCACATAAAAATGTTGGAGCTGCAGATCTCTTTGCCACGGATGGTAAAACGGAAATTGGACTAGTAATAAGCTGCTGGTTCTGTTTTGGAGATACCGGGGCTATTAGTGTAACTTCAGCTCGCTTACCAGGATGCATGTGGTTGTGTTCTCCTTCATATGTAGCCACCAGTAGGCATGGATTTTCAGCACTTTTTTGCACCTGAGAATTTTAGTAAGAATATCAGTACATAATCTCACACCCCCAACACTATGTAGTAGTATTTCTTTTTATTTTGTAAGTGAAAAATCTGAAGTCCAACTTCCATGAGTTTGATACCTAATCATAGATCGGGTCACCAAACCCCACACCCCCAATACAATATAGTTGTATTAAAAAAACTCTCACTTCTCTTTTCTATTTTTCTGGAATTTCATGTTGGTAAGAAGGAGATTGGGTTCACGTAATTAATACCTTCTTTTTAACAGGGCAACTTGGGGCAAAGGAGCACTTGTAGTAAGCTCTAGGAGATGGGTTATCTCTTGTGACCTTCTGACCATATTTCCTCCACTGGTATCCATCATTCACAATCTGCATTAAATTAGAATCAAAGAAATTACTAATGGAAGTTCATAGTTTATGAAGAAAAAAATCCCTAGAAATCTCAACAGATGCAGTGGGCTAGGGTTAATTTGATGAATAGGACTTACGAGGCCTGTATCGGATGCATCGGTGTGAACATAAACCCTGGAAATCTTTAAGTTGGTGTTCTCCTTTAGCCTCTTGCATGAATACTCTTTATCATCACTGATGGAACTGGTGTCAGTATTAGTCCCGGGATTAATTAATCCAATCACGTTGTTGTAATCTTCACTGTCTGCCTTTCGCTTCCTATAAATATCAGATGTGTTGTTTTGCTGCTGCTGGGTGGTCATCAATTCCCTCACATGGGATTGCAAAGTGTTGTAATTCTCGCAGAGGGCAGTTAGCACCTCAGTCAGCTTCTTGTTCTCCACACTTACCCTATTCAACTCTTCGGCCAACACATCATGGTGACTAGCTGCCTGCTATACGTTAAAATCAAATTAAGAAGACCAATTTAATAAGTTTCATTAAAAAATTATAGGTGACAAACAGTTTCAGAAAAATAATTTATGCACAGTTTTTCACCTCTTGCACTCTCTTTTTCAATCATTGGATTAAACAAATTAAAGCAAAATTAATGGCCAAAATTAAGAAGGATGTACAGAAGGTGACAAATCAAAGCGAAATTAATGGCCAAAACTAAGAAGGATGTGCAGAAGGTGAAAAAACAACGTGCAAAAATATGTACCCATACTTTCATTACCATGTTGAACAAAATTAACTCACCTCTTCTTTCACCAATGCATTGCCTTGGAGTTGAGCACAACCCCCTTCAAACTCTTGTTGCATCTGATTTCAAAGTAGATTATTTAGGAGATTAAGTAGATGTTCCAATGTGTATAACTTAATTACCAAGAAAATAAGGTCAAACCCAGAAGAAACAAGGCATCAAAGAATGATATTAACAACAACAACAACAACAAAAAGCTTGAATTATAAAACTACTCACAGTGGCAGGAGCTCGATGATCATTGGCACGGCAAAACGGAACAAGATTAAGGCCGAGAGAAGTGTTCACCCGCGTTGAGTCCATTGTTGATCAAGAACAAAAGGCTTGCAATTTGCACAAGTTCATAAACTTTGTGAAGTTTCAGTATTGAAAGCAAAACTTCTCAGGACTCGGGAGCTGTCCAATGCATATATAGCTATAAGGAGAGCGAAGACAAATAATAAGGAATATGCTGGGAAGGAAAGTGCGAGGAAATAGCAGGGAGGGAGTGAGAAGACATTCAATGTATTTTCTTAAGATTGTCACGTCTCATGATTTATCTCCATCTATCTAGAAATTGTTATTTTATACATATAGCGAGAGATGTATGGGAATGGAGGAGTAAAAAGTCAAAAGCCATGTCGGTCTTGAAATTCCTGATGGTCAAGGTCAAGGCTCCGACTTTGCTGGATAAGATATTAATTATATATAAGTCGGCATGTTTGGCACTCCTTGTAGGTAGTTGCAGATGAGGAGAAATTTTATATCTATTTACAACACAAATTATGTAATGTATTATTTTATATGTTATATTAAAAAAAATAAGTAATATAATTAAATACAAACGAAAATTATATAACACAATTTCAGTTAAAAATAATGTCATTATATAACACAATTTCAGTTAAAAATAATGTCATGTAACCGAATTATGAGTAAAATGAGTTACTCTTAGAGTAGTTAGGTTTTTATAAAGGTGATTAATTAGCTTTGGTTTGGTCTTGTTTGTCAACATTGACCGAAGATCAAGATTCGAGAAAGGCACGGCTTACACACGCAGGACGGCGCAACACGGTTTTGAAATTACGTTGTCAACTTGTGTGCTTGCTTAGCTCCTTCCAACTTTCAACCAGCCTTGGACTTTCTATCTGTTCATATCTTCACGGACCACAGCTTTTGAATTAATTTCTACGTGCCCCCTTTAAGAAGATTAACCATTTGTATTGATGTTGGCATACAAAGTTTATTGCAGTTATGGAACAATGGTTTATTGCTAGATGATTATTTTGCATTACGGATGACAATCATGGCAAAGCTAAATAGCTAATTCACCGAGGGCACAACTAAGTAGTGGCAGATACAGGATTACCTCGTTCCATTAAATAATAGCGCATGTAGTGCCAAAAAAAATTTCAATGTTTTCGATGAAGTATTTTATCGAGCACTTGGTCAATCCATACCATTGTATACTTAGGGTGTGTCTGTTAGGCCTCATTGTTTGTTTCATATTGGAACTAAATTTAATGAAATTAAATGGCACTCGCTAGAAATTCTTAGCGAGAGCCCTAAAAAATGAGGGGATTGCTGAGAATGACTTCTTTCTTTGCCCACTTCCACGAGAAATTTTTTAACCGGAACACGGGGGTACACCACGTGTTTTTATATAAGTGGTGACAAAGTTTATTTTTTAAGTTATTAACTTTTTTAACACACATATCCCACCATTTGTATAGTGACACGTGGTGTACCACCTCGTGTGCCGGTCACACTAAAAAAATTTCTCCACTTCCACCTAGGGGTGGGCAAACAGGTATAGGAACTGCAGGTCGGGGCAAATAATCAAGGTTCGGGGCGGGTATGGGTTGATTCCAATTTTTAATAAGAGAAACGGGGCTAGGCGGGGCGGGGCAGGGGCAGGGCAATGAAATTTTAGAGACGGGCCGGTTCCAAATGTATAAAAAAACGAGGCCCCAGACCGGCCCATTTGTAATTGCAATGGACAAACGAGATTGAAGAGGACAATATCATCCAATCTTAACCATCAGTTTTTACTCTAGGTCTCAATCAAACTCGAGTCTCTTTGGTTTTAGACTCCACTCTTCTTTGCGTCCCCTCGCATCCACCCACAGTCTCCGTCAGTCACTTTCTACACCATCCAGAACATCATAGCCGTAGTGAGTCTGGTGACCACCACGATGACCCATATTCTTGATTGTCCTCCTCATAATCTCCCTTCCTCCTGAGTCCCACAATATTGACACTCATCTCATCTTTCCCATTTCTCTCTATCTCCCTCGACGATATCACCGAAAACCCAAAAGATTGATCCATCTTCAACCCATTGCCACCGCAGCGATGACCACCACCTCATTACCCTCATTGAGATCTCTGGTTTAGGCGTTATCGGAGTCGAGAGACAGAGAACTTGATTTGGGATTGGGATAGATGAGCAAGAAAGACATGGACCATTACATTTCCCACTTAACTCATCTTTTCCCACTTCTATCTCTCTTCGCCCACATCATTGAACGTAGACCACAACTGATTCACCATCATCGTCACCCATCACTGTCGTCGCAACCATCATCACCCTATCACCGTCACCGTCGTTGACTTATCTTTTCTCTACTCTCCCGGACGATGTCACCGAACTCAGACTATCATCAATTCACCTTCGTTACCCCAGACTTTCATCGAACTCCACATGCTTCTTTCAATTTCTGGTCGAGACTAGTGTGGCGTTCGTGGCTGGGAGATTGGGTATCACTTCATTTCATTTGTACGACGGTGCTTAGTGGGAGTTGTGGAGTCGATTTTGGAAATCCGTTTTGGTTGATCGGGAAGAATTGTTGCTGCTATGGGAGCAATATGGAACATACTGGAACTCTGTATCAAAACTGAAAAGGAAAAAAAAAAGAAAAAAAGTAATTGGACCTATTGACCCGTCCCAAATCGACCTGTTTGAAACAAGTTGGGTTAGGTCTGGTTTCCAAACTCAAAATCCCTTTACCTGGCCCAGTCTGCCCCGTTACATTTTAAAACATGTAGGGTTTGATTCCTCTAAATTTGGGATCGGCCCGTGCCCAGCCTTACTTCCACCTTGTTTAAGTCCTAGACCCCCTTCAGCCTCTTCCGTTTTACTTTGTTGCCCTATTCCGCCTCATCTAAGTCTCAGACCCCCTTTTGCCTCTTCCGTCTTCCTTCTCTACCCTCTTCCGCCTCTTCCACTTCCGACAAGACCCATATACCTCTACTGCATCCGACCATCGTGGGCACATATCGACCATTTTCTTGGAACTACTCCAGTTAAAGGCATTGTATGACGAACTTCATTTGGCTCCGTACAATGAAGCGTTTGAACCACTGCTTACCAACGAGAAATAGGGGACAAGACGATCGAGTGGCCGATCAAGGAGTATTCCCTTGGAAACGACTTGTCATTTGAGTTCCGATCGGGCGCCAAAGATGAGTGGATGAAATTGGTTCCCGAGAAAAGCAAAGCTAGACGGTGGTAGCATTTCGAGTTCACCGTCCGAGCGCACATCAACGACTCGGACGATTCAACTTATAAGTGTTAAGCCATAAGCGCTAGGTAACTGTACTATTTTCTGCAATAATCATGACGCTAACATTCCCATCAGATTCTCGGTTGGTGACTCGATTTTCTACATTTTGTCCTTGTAATCTCCGTTTACTCTTTTTTTATTATTTCTGTTTAGGTGCAAAATGCTGCTAGAATTGTGAAAATTGATTGGGTTCCACCAAAATACGATGATTCAGTGGCTTGTGTTTGCACAGATGAGACTTTGTCATTGTGGGAGGAAATTGTTGAAGGTGTTTTCATTGAATTTATAATCTTATCTAAGTGAAGTCGTTTAATTAGTTGAGAAATTGTGACAAAATTGTTAAAGGCATTTTCACTGAAATCATTTTTATTATCTTAGAACTATGATCTAGTGATATTCATTTTCACTTGTAAGTGAGAGGCATTAATTATTGCCAAAGGCGAAATTGAACCACATTAGCGCTAGCCCATTGTGAGCCTTATCCCAATCCCCTACCCCCTTAGTGTGGATAATATCGATTGTTATAAAAAAAAATCATTTTTATTATCCTATTTTTTAGTACAATACTTTACCAAACGCTTCACTAAGTCAGTCTAACTTAATCTATTCTAAGCCAGTCCAACTTAATCCTTAAAGTTATTCTAGTATGAGATAGTTCAGTGCAATAAATGTACCATTAATGTACATCATTCTTTTTAGTACTCTTCTAATTTTGTCTTTAGGTTAAGGGTGATGCTAGAAAGACCAAATTTTCAGACTATATTTTGTAAACTACATGATATGGTGATCGACGGTTGTACTTGTGACATCCCATCCCCTATTCATTACATATCTCGTCATTTAAATTCGTATTTCATGTTTACATTATCTTTATTAGTTAATTTTAATTCCGTTAATTTTAGGAATTAAATCGAATAGTTATCGGGTTTCAATTTTGGTAATTAATCTTTAAAATTTGTCGACCTTTCGAGGTCACAATTAATGTTTTCGAATAGATTGCGAAATCACGAATGGATAAGCGAAAGCCGTTTGTGAATTCGGGTTTTAACGGTACGGTTACAGACGTTCAAAATCGTTTTCTTTCTTTTATTTAATTTTATATTAGAAATGAATTAAAACTCCCATCTTATGGGAAAGAGGCCCAATCATGTACAAGTTTAAGGGACCAATAAAAAATTAGGGGGAGTGAGCCAGCCAATCAGGAAAAAGGAATTCCCTCATCTTCGTTCATGTCGACCCGTGTAACACCGTTTCTACCCGGCTTAACTCCGGCGATTCTGCCATTTTTTCCTTTGAAGCACCACCATCCAACACCTGAAAAACACTCAATGACTTCCCATCTACCATCTCCACCCAAATTTGAGGGATTTTAGGTCCAAAATCACGAGGAACTTCACTGGAGCACCGAATGTACTCGACGACGATTCCGTCGTTTCGACGAGTTCACCACCCACCACCACCCTTAATCAACTCCCCTTGGACCCAGGAACAAGACCCAACCAGTTGTAAGGGCGTCAAAACACCGAGGAAGGAGAATCGAAGCTCACCTATTCTAGGGTTTCCGACGGGTGCAAGCCAAATTGGGGCATTTCCCATCCAAATTGGACTTGGCCACAAGTATAAAACTTGCTCTACTCATTGAAATATTCATTTTGGTAAAATTTGGTAATTTTTTGAAAAAGTCAAATTTTTCGTTAAGGTCCGCCACTTGAATATTCTGACTAACGACGATCCGACCGTTGGATCGCCACCAAACTTTGAAGTATTACTGTACGTAATATTTAAGGACCTTAGAAACTTACGAATAAAAAATCTAGTGGTTGGATCTTACGGAGCAAGTGACGTAGGTTTATAGACCCTACCTTTGAGCGACGGTTTAACTTCTCTTAAAATGTTATTGTGAGGAACCTATTGAAGTTGTGGTTATATGAATTATCAAAAGAATTCTAAATGTAGACTTGTACCTTATTTTAGGCGATGTTAGTACGTGACACCTTGATTATCGTGCTAGGGAGCGTTAGTGCGGATTTCAGTAAACTTTGTGGATACCGCATGGATTTCTAAATTATGTTTTCTGCTAAATAATTTTTTTATAAAGTTTGCCATCGATCTACTTTATGAAATGTTATGTGATTTGTTGTTTGAATTGGTTATGAATTGTGTTAAATATATTTGAATTGTTCATTAAACGTAAGGGCTAGTAGGGGACCATGGTTCTGCTTGGTTAATCCAAGATAGGGGCCATATTTTTTTACGGATCGTGCTTGGTTAATCCACGATATGCGATCCTTAAATCTTAGGTATAACCATATGTACTTAGGGGTGATCATGCTTGGTTAATCCGCGATGAATGATCACTGCCTAACAGATTCGTAGAAGTGACTTTGCTTAGCTAATTTGCGATGGAGGGTCACTACCTACATGGTTTCCTAGGGATGGCTTTGCTTGGTTAATCCCCTATAGGGGGCCATTTCCTGTTTAGTTACTTATGTAGGCTTCGGCCAAACGACATCACTCTAGCCCTAGTTTTTAGCGTATTTATGAATGATAGTTTGAGAACTTTGTGTTTTGATTTAGAAAAGCCGTTGGATGTCTGGGTGACTCATTTGAGTTTTCAGTGACTTGATTAGGATTTCATAAAGTATGATTCTATACTTGATGTTTATAAATTGTGATCGATGGTTTGTTTTTATTGATTATCACATAAGTTGTATTATGGTCACTCACACGAGTTTCACAGCTTATTTGGGTTCTTATTTGCCCGTTGCACTATTCCGATGGTGTAGGCAATGATCATACAAGTGATAGAGCTGAGTAGATTCTGAGAAATCCATGGGTGGGGTAGCAGTGTAGTTATCAGAGACTTAGAATGTTTAGGTGTCATTGAGGATTTGACATAATTGATGCAGACTCATGTTCGTATGATTTCTAGTAGAGAGAAGTCTTTGTATGGGGAGTTTCGTACTCATAAGCCGTCTTGATTCAATGGTAGTACTGATTTATGGGCAGTTGAGTCCTAGATCAATCAAATCGCCAGAGTTTTCACTGTCTTACGATGCTCATCTGAGGAGCAGGTAGATCTTGCGGCGTATATGTTGACAGGCAAGGCCTACGAGTGGTGGTATATCACTCGTCCATTATTAGTAGTTGGGAGACCTCTGACTTGGGAGCGGAGTCCGCCCACTTTCTTGTTGTTGAGAAGACTTATTCTCTTGAGCGACTTGCGAGACTCTTTCTAGATGTGATTGTTAAGTTACATGGAGTTCCAGTGTTTATCATTTCCGATCGTGATCCTCGTTTCACTTCTCGTTTTTGGAATAGCCTTTGTAATGCTATAGGGACTAAGTTGAGTTACAATACAGCTTTTCATCCTCAAACCGATGGTCAATTAGAGCACACTATTCAGATTTTGTAAGATATGCTTCGAGTGTACGTACTTGATTTGAAAGGTAGCTAGGATAGACATCTATCATTGATTGAGTTTGCGTATAATAACAGTTATCAAGTGAGTATACAGATGGCACCATATGAGGCATTTTATGGGAAGAGGTGCATATGTCCTTTATACTAGGACGAGGTAAGAGAGCGTTGATTATTGGGACCAGAGTTAATACAAATTGCTGCATAAAAGATTTCCATGATCCGTGCACATCCATTAGTAGCTCAGAGTCAACAGCGGAGTTATGCTGATCCCTACAGACATGAGGTGACATTCGACGTTGGAGAATATGCCTTCCTATGAGTTTTCCCTACGAAAGGCGTTCTTAGGTTCAGACATAAAGGAAAACTTAGTCCAAGGTACATTGGGCCGTTTGAGGTATTGGAAAGAGTGGGCGAGGTTGCCTATCGCCTTGCACTACTATCAGAGTTGTTACACATTCACCAGTGTTCCACATATCTGCACTCCGGAGGTATCGTAGTGACCCGTCTCACGTCATTTCTTATAAGCCTATTCAGGTCAAGGAGAATCTCACTTATGAAAAGTACCTTGTTGAAATTATCGATTAGAGAGAGAAAGCTCTCCACACCAAGACTATTTCATTGGTGCGTGTGTTATAAAACAATCATGATGTGGAAAAATTGACTTGGGAGACAAGGGACAAGATGAGCCAACACTATCCACAGTTGTTTGACTCAGGTGCGTTGTGTTTAGAGGACTAAACTCTTTTTAAGGGGGGAAGGATGTGAAATCCCATCCATGGAATTTCATTATTCATTACGTATCTCGTTATTTAAATTCATATTTCATTTTTATGTTATCTTTATTAGTTAATTTTAATTCCGTTAATTTTAGGAATTAAATTGAATAGTTATCGGGTTTGAATTTTCGTAATTAATCTTTAAAATTCGTTGATTTTTCAAGCTCACAATTAATGTTTCCAATAGATCATGAAACCACGAACGGATAAGCGAAAGCCGTTTGCGAATCCGGGTTTTAACGGTATAATTATGGCGTTCAAAATCGTTTTCTTTCTTTTATTAAATTTTAGATTAGAAATTAATTAAAACTTTCATCTTGTGGGAAAGAGGCCCAATCAGGTACAAGTTTAAGGGGACCAATCAGAAATTAGAGGGAGTGAGCCAACCAATCAGGAAAAGGGAATTCCCCCCTCCATTCCCATTGACGCATGTAACCCGGTTTCCACCCAGCTTGATTATGGCAATTCTGCCTTTTTTTTTTTTTTTTTTGAATCACCACCATCCAATACCTGCAAAACACTCAGTGACTTCCCATCTACCATCTCCACCCAAATTTGAGGGTTTTAAGGTCCAAAATCTAGAGGAACTTCACCGGAGCACCGGAGGTATTCGACGGCGATTCTACTGTTCCGGCGAGTCTCACCACCCACCACTGTGTGTGGCGGCACGTGGGTTGAGACTCCACCTAACCACCCTAAACTAAATTTGATGCCCCGATTCCATATTTGACATCCGATTAACGAAATTCCGTTCGCCACTTGAATATTCTAACTAATGACGATCTGGCCGTTGGATTGCCACCAAACTTTGAAGTATTATTGTACATAATATTTAAGGACCTTAGGAACTTACTAATCAAAAATCTAGTTGGATCTTACGGAGCAAGTGACGTAGGATCATAGACCCTACCTTTGAGCAACAGTTCAACTTCTCTTAAAATGTTATTGTGAGGAACCTATTGAAGTTGTGGTTATATGAATTATTGAAAGAATTCTAAATGTAGACTTGTACCTTGTTTTAGGCGACGATAGTACGTGACATCTTGATTATCGTGCTAGGGAGCGTTAGCACAGACTCTAGGTGAGTGACTTTAATATATGTGATATTGTTATTACCTGGAAATCCTCCCATGCTAGTATACTTTGTGGATATCGCATGGATTTCTAAATTATATTTTATGCTAAATAATTGTTTTTATAAAGTTTGGCATCAATCTACTTTATGAAATGTTATGTGATTTGCCTATTTGAATTGGTTATGAATTGTGTTAAATATATTTGAATTGTTTATTAAACATGAGGGCTAGTAGAGGACCGTGGTCCTGCTTGGTTAATCCACAATAAGGGACCATATTTTTTTTATGGATCGTGCTTAGTTAATCCACAATAGGTGATCCTTATATCTTAGGTATGGCCATACGTACTTAGGGGTGATCATGCTTGGTTAATTTGCGATGAGTGATCATTGCCTAATAGATTCGTAGGAGTGACTCTGCTTGGTTAATCCGCGATAGGGGGTCACTACCTAGATGGTTTCTCAGGGGCGGCTCTGCTTAGTTAATCCCCTATAGGGGGCCACTTCCTGTTTGGTTACTTATGTAGGCTTCAGCCGAACGGCGTCACTCCAGCCCTAGTTTTTAGCGTATTTATGAATGATAGTTTGAGAACTTTATGTTTTGATTTAGAAAAGCCATTAGATGTTTGGGTGACTCATTCGAGTTTTTAGTGACTTGATTAGGATTTCATAAAGCAAGATTCTATACTTGATGTTTATAAATTGTGATCGATGGTCTGTTTTTATTGATTATCACATACATTGTATTATGGTCACTTACACGAGCTTCATAGCTTATCCGGGTTCTTGTTTACGCAGTGCACCATTCCAATGGTGTAGGCACTGATCATACAAGTGATAGGGCTAAGTAGATTTCGAGAAATCCATGGGTGGGGTAGCAGTGCATTTATCAGAGACTTGGAGTGTTTAGGTTACCCCCTTATCCTTTCTTGTACTTTATCTTTTGGGACTTTCTTTTAAGCATCTCAGACTTGTTCATAGTTTAGTGAGGATTGTGCTTTTTTTTTTTAGTGTACCTATTTGTAAATATCTTGTGGAGAACCTAGCCATCCTCATAATTATTTTGGTTTATCAATTAAAGTATTTCATTTCGTAACTTATGCCATATTCCACGAACATTACTTCCCCTTGTCACGTGTCGATTCTCGACGTATGTTGGGATCAAGGTGTGACAGTACTTCTTCTTTAAATCATTAAAAATGAGTCCAACCATCAACTAACACATCATGTAATTGATAAAAGAGGGTCTCCCTAGCATTCCTTAGGTCAATATTGTTATAGGTCAAACAAAGGGTAAAATTATATATACATATATATACACACACACACACAGGGTCGGAAGCTCAAATTTATAAAATGATTGGAATGAGAGGGTTAGCCTTTTTTTTTTTTTTTTTTTAGTATATCAATATAATTTTACACTAAGGGGAGTGAGAGTTTAGCTAACCCACACAATAGACAACCTAATTCGAGCCTAAGACCTATTGTTTTAAGAGAAAATGATGAACTTTAAAGTTTAAACTTTACCAAAAAAACTTGAGAGCTAGGTCACATGCCCCCTTACCCTTCATCATATTCACCTCTTATGGCAATGTGTTGAAGCAACAATGAGTATGCCATTACAATATATGCCCTCGTTAAGTATTTCCCCTTCATGTGACTTAGTATTACAGTCTAGTGATATTCCTCTTCACTAGTAAGTGAGAGGTCTTATGTTCGATTCTCGTCAAAGACGAATTTGAACCACATTATTGCTAGCTCATTATGAGACTAAACTCACCATCTTGCCTTAGTGTAGATAATATCGATTGTTCAAACCCGTAATTTTTAAATGAGGGGATCTCCATCCCCGTCCCCAGTGGAGAACCCCACCCAATTACGAAAAAAAAAAGTTAAAATTAAAATATTTTATTCAACTAAAATTTACATTTCAATATAATTATAATAATAAGTTCAAAAATATAACTATATCAATCTAAGATGCGGTCGCCATTTCACCATAACATGGTCCTAAATTTTTTAAGAAGAGATCAATATTATGGTGATAAATACCATCCTCCCCCCACCATAATCATATCATTCACCTGAGTTATGCTAATTTTACAGATCGTTTTGATTAAAAAGCCAATAAAATATAAGGAAGCAAGTGAGATTTTATGCAAGTATATGAGCATAGCTAAAAATAAATCATATATATATTTTATCGTGTTTTTATATTTGCAAATTAATTTTTGGACAAGGTTTGTGACTAATTGAAATTAACAACCCCCCCCCCCCCCCAAAAAAAACAAAAAAAAACCCCACAAAAACAACAAGAAGAAGTGTGAAATGCAGGAAAATCCATTTGACACTTGCAAGCGTGAAAATGTCTTCAACTTGGAAAGGTCAATTTTTATGTAGTTAATTACATATGGCTTTTGATAAATCCGTACAGTCAATAATTAATAAAGTTTGCCTTGATAATTTAGGATATATGTACATTGCCGAAAAAGATATATCAATATCTTGGAAAGGTCAATTTTTATGCAGTTAATTACATATGGCTTTTGATATATCCGTAAGGTCAATAATTAATAAAGTTTGCCTTGATATTTTGGATATATGTACATTTCTGAAAAAGATATATCAATATTTGACCCAACTCGACCATGACTTGAAATCGAGGTAAATATACATTACAGCATTTCAAGTGTGAACTGGTTGACAAAATTAGGTTGCCGGAAACTGAAAATGTTGGCAGCTCCTGTACTCGTGTGAGTTGGTAGTTGGACTCTTTTTAATGATTTAGTTCTTGAAGTTAGTTCATGCTAAGTTAATTCAGCTTAGTTCTTAAAATTAATCCAATCTGAGAAAGTCATGTGCAACAAACGCATCCAAAGTGTATAGAAGAGCTCTATACATGGTATGGAGATAAGGAAGAGTAAGTATGACAAAATAGGTATGAGATAAACAAGTGATGAAACTAGAGTTCCACCATAAAACTAATTAACAATATGAGGAGTACCCCAATATCATATAAGTGTTAAAATTCATCTCCCCCACATCGTCAGAAGGCTTGAGAACAAGCCCTTTAAATAGAATTATCTCACTCTAACTACCACCGAGGCCTTTTGTTATAAAACCCCACACCTGACGGATTGAGCAGGTGGCCAAGTGGAGATAGTATCGATGTTGTTGGAATGGGCCCATGACTCGTCTACTTGAAATTTAACAATAAACACATAGCAAAACTTGTCCCTTACCGATGTGAGACAACTCTCAACACACCTCCGCACGTGTGACATATTTTCAAACCTACACGTGGACAACAATTGGATGACGTGGAGCGCGTGTGGCCGTTTGGCTTTACACGAGGACAACCCGCTCTTATACAATGATGAAATTGGGGTTCCACCATAAACTAATTGGTAATATGGAGAGTAACTCAAGATCATATAAGCACATAACAAAATTTGTTTTTAACCGATGTGGGACAATTCTGAATAACAAGCCATACTTCAATTTTTTAGACACGTCATACCCAAAATCTTATAGGACTCCTACAATGTTTCTTGCTTTTAGTTGTTAAAAACAAATAAATAAGAATGATGCCCATGTCTTGTCACTCCATTCTCGGTAATCGAACATGCTTACAATGATCTCCACTGGACTTTTAGTTACTCCCCATCTTGTATTGAATATGACCAAGATGAGGGGTGTGATGTATCCACACCGAGGAAAAAAATTTCAATATGTTGAAAACAAGATCATGTATACCAAGTGTCATAATATAATTGATTGAAATTTTCTTTTTCAAATTTCTAATCAATTGTATTATATTGTACTTATTGTACCGGACCGTATTATAGATGTGAAAAATCACTTCGTTCCAAGGCCCAAATTCATGTTCTAACAAGTTGATGAGTCCACTTAGCCAAGATTTTTTTGGGTCAAAATCTAAGTCAATGTAGGTAATATACAAGTGGCTCACCTGCTATTGGTGACCTAACTCAAGAGTATTTATCCAGCAAAAGTTACATATAACCACATGATTTTTCTCAAAGTATACGAATATATAAAAGAAAAATTAACAAAAATGGTTTGAAAATTTTGAATTTTAACGATAAGGATAAAATAAAGAGTAAAGTAAATAGTACAATAATTAACTTTTTAATATAAAAATATGATTTTACGTTAAAATAAACAGTACTGAAAATTTTCTACAAACTACTTACCGGTGCTCTTTGATCAATGGACACGCCCATATAAGAAACCGACCACTTAAAAGCAAAGACGTGTACATTATCCCAAGTTGTGTGGTAGTGTGTTTGTCGGCCACCTAATGTTATTGCTTCTCGATTTTTTTTTTTCTTTCTGCTTCTGTGTGTTAGTCTTTGTAGTTATATATTTCAAGTTGATAATATAATATTATAGGTTATTAGATGAATTAATATCCTTGTGGCGATCCTCATCGTGATCTTATAGCTTTTGGTAGAGGGAGGAAGGGATGAAAAGTCGAATAGTGCTGATGCAATTATCCTATATATTACTCTCTTTGTATGACATCACAACGTGGAAGAAAACCATGGAAAAAAAATACAAGTCTTTCTTTTGCTTTAATTATCTTGAAGTCTTTAGACCATGATTATCGTATAAAAAATGACCATTCTAAACTAATAAGGCTTCTCGCTTAGCGAGAGTTTGAGATGAGGGAACGTCTACCATACACAACTTATCTTTATTTTGCAAAGAGAATGTTTTCACGACTCAAATTTGTGACTTTTCGATCACCAAAAAGTAACATTTCTGCTGCGTCATGGCTCGCTCTTACCATAAATATTGTATGATCCAATGATTAATTAGAACTCATAAGCACATTGAAAGCACTCTAGTCTTTGTATACAAAGATTGCAACCATTTGTATAGATTGGCTATGTAGGTTATATACGACAACTTTGAATCATACATATGACAAAGTTTTGAAATTTGAGGTACCATCCTATTTAAATAAGTTATCGAAGGTTGGTAGACATCATTTTTTTAAGGAAAACTAATGAAAATGGTTTGAAAACTTTGAGTTTTAATGATAAGGATAAAATAAAGGGTAAAATAAATAGTACCAGAATTGACTTTTTAGTGTAAAAATGTGATTTTTTTGTTAAAGTGAACAGTACCGTAACATTTTCGTTAAAACTCTTTTTTTTAAAGACCAAGATACATATTATATACTTACAAAATTTTGGTGAAACTTCAAAAAATTTAAAAGCGGAATTAGATATAATAAAAGGTAAATTTAATATAACTTAATAATCAATAAAAAGTCACAAAAAAGAGTAAATTACTAACATTTAAATAATTGAACAAAAACTATCATAATTTACGTAAGAGACAACTTGATAAAGCCAATCGACACAAGTGAAAAAGCGCTCGAAGGGGTTAGTACTTAAATAAAACGTCGTAATTTGTTTCTTGCTATTTTCTAAAATGAAAAGGCTCCAAGCAAGCAACCGTGTATTGATTGTGTTCATAAAATTGCAACCGCATGTAGAGGTAGAAAGTTGTCCTGATATCCATCTACTCTGTTTATCAAAGTCATTGCATCAAGGTAATAGCTAATAAGATTAATGGTTTATTTGAAAGTGTTTTTAAAATAACTAAAATCGTTTTTAATGAAAATGTTTTTGTAACTCATTCTTAGTAAAATAGTAAGTGATTGCTGAAAAAACATTTTATTGTTTCATACAAGAAGTACGTAACTGATGCTTCATGCATGAAACACTTTAAATACTTTTAAAATTCAAAAATATTTTCTCTAAAAACTCTTTCAATCATTTTAAAAATAGTTTGTAACAAATCCTAAGATTTTATTAGCAGCTAGCTATCTTGTCATGTGGAATTTGTACATAGGATCATATGCTAGTGACCTGCATAACGTAAGCTTGTGCACGTCATCGTTTTTTTTGGGTGTATTTGGATGTTATATATTATTATATTCTTTGTCACTCGCCAACTTTCATAGAAATTTCCAGGAAACTAACTGAACGAGCTCCTTTTCCACGAAGAAATGTTAAGGAATAGAAACTAAGTTCATCTATTGTTTGATTAATTAGGATTATCTTACAAGGTCTCTTCTTTATCATGCACTAACAGAAAGAGACAGAAAATGGTTTTCCATCTATGGCTGGTGTGTGTACTGTTTGGCCATTTGCCACGTGTATAAATCATATTTGTCAAATTGTACTCGCGTGCATATAAATTAATCATTAGTAGTTTTCTTACTGATATAACTCTTATTTATAAACCGTCCATGCGTGTTTCTGCCACTAATGTGTTTGTCGAAATTTATGTTTCTGTTAGCTAGAAGTCTTAAATTATCCGCTATTAAACCAATTTTAATTTGTCTTTGTTAACAAGCTAGTTATATTGTTGAGAGGGATCGCATCCGCACACATCATGTCATAATCCACACACACACATACATACATACATACATACATACATACACACATATATATATATATATATTAATCACCATGCATGCGCACTTAGGCAAAATACCCAAATTGTACACAACTTTTGTCCATTGTTTATGCAATCACTACATGTTAATTAGTCATTTCATCTATGATAATATAAATCAAGTACAATTAAATCATGTAAGAAGAAGAAGACTAGAAGTTGGCAAGTCAAGCATAATCTTGTTTTTTTTTTTATGTGAGTCACTGCATTACACCAGCATGTTTACGTCAGCTGATGTATGATTAAACCCTATTTCATTGTCCATGATCTTTTTGAGGTTGCTTTTCACTTGTTTTGTTGTCGATGATAATAATTTGATAATGTACGTTTTTTGCTTTTTCCTTGTACTTTTTTAGAGACAAAATTACACCACACGCTCCCTCCGGAGTTCCTTGATCGATTAATCGAGAGTGCCATTAGGTTTTTCATTTGGATGCTAACAAAAGGCTAGGACTAAGAGAAATTACATAGTCGTCAATAAGACTTGGTGATGTAAAACAAATAGCTGAATGGATTGAAGACAAAACGGGCCGAAGGAAGACAAAAAGACACAACATAAATTTTACAGATTTGACATCTAAGCTTCGTGTTGGGCCCACAATACCTTTCTGAAAAGAACACGGCATCCCAATTCTAACACATAACCTTTCTATGCAATGGCGAAACTAGAAATTACTAGGAGGAGGGGTGAAATATAAAAGAGTAAACATTTTTCATTTTAATTATGTATTGCATTTTAGCCAAAACAAAGAACAAGAATTAGTAGGATCCATACTACTTTCAGGTTCCTTATCCATTACATATGTCACAATGTATAATACGAAAACACAAAACAATTAAAGCTCCATGACAGTTCTCATTACACCAGATTGCAGAGAAGAAGACAAAGGGGTCTGGCATTCATTCAAATTTTTTTGAAGGAAAAATTAAGAAAACATAAAATACAAAATAAGCAATGTCTGCACCGCCCCCAATGGATTCTGATCTACTTGATCACAGCTAATTTGGGATGCAAAAAGAATGCCATAGAATAAGTAAACAATCCTAGAGAGAGAGAGAGAGAGAGAGAGGAAAGAAGGCAGGGAATGTCTGAGAAACAGAAAGATACGGAAACGCTTCCAAGTTTGCAACCCAAGAAGGAAGCGAAGTCTCAGGCTTTTATTCAGTAAAACGACATCATTTCAAATTAATTTTAAACCCAGATTGAAAACAGCATTGTATGACCTGGGTATTTAATAAAAAAAAAACCCTAGTAGCCCTGCACAGAGTAGTATAGCCACTGCAAAACCAGATTCTTTGACGAGCAAAGATGAACCAGAGCGCCCCTCCTTGCCCCTACGTGGCTTCGCCATTGTTTCTATGACATATAATGAATTTTAGCCATCTGATGTTGTTTATGCTTCCAAAACCGCATTTTAAATTCCATAATAAAAATTGGACCCTTCGATTTACATGCAATTAATGTTCTATTCCAAAAATTGGACCCAAAATAATTACTTTTCTTTTCTTTTCTTTTCTTTTTTTTTACAAAAAATGATATTATGTACACTAAAGGGAAGAGGGTGGGCTTAACCTCACAATGGACTAGCAATAATGTGATTCAAATTTGCCTTTTGTGAGAATTGAACCTAAGACCTCTCATTTACAAGTAAAGATGAATACCACTAGACCGTAGTACTTAGTGGCACAATCTAATTTTGGTATACATTGGATTACTCAGGCTTTAGAGCATCTCTAGTGGAGTTGCTAAATAGGGACAACTACTATATAAAATGAGTATAAAACAAATATAGGGACAAAATGAGTCTCCAATGGATCTGAAAGTGAGTCATTCACCAGATACTTGGTGTGTACCCACATATAGGGATTGTATAGGTACACAACCTTAATTGCTACTGTGCAGCTGAAATTCACTCGCCTTTACTCTCGACTATTGCTAGACTCGCCAGGCAGCTGCAGTCGCGGATCCCAGCGTCATCAATGTTTTTTTGGGTTATTATACAAAAATGGTCCCTGAGATTTGCATGATCAATATAAATGGTCTTTGAGATTCAAAATCAATAGAAATGGTCTCTGAGGTTGTCCACCATCCATGATTTTTGTCCTTTTGTTAAAAACGATTTTGGGCAATTTTCAAAGCTTTGTAACTCAATCGTTTCTTAACCAAATTCGACCCATAATATATCAAAATGAAGATAGGAAAGTGTAGAATAAGATTATACCTATTTAGAAGCCCAATGGTTGCTGGAGGTAGTAAAAAATTCGCGGGAAAAACTAGAAAACTCGCCGGAAACTGGGTAAACTTTAAACGTTCATAACTTCTTCAATACTCAACCAAATCGAGTGATTTAAAAACGAAAATAATACTTCTTGACAAGATGAAGAGAATGATACCTTTTCTGAAGGCTAACTCGCCATGGTTTGGTCGGACAACGGCTCGAAAGTGGCTAACCATTTTCGAGTTAGCCACTTTTGAGCAGTTTTCCGGCCAAACCACGGCAAGGTAGCAGTAAACAAGATACCATTCTCTTCATCTCGTCAAGAAGTATGATTTTGTTTTTGAATCACTCGATTTCGTTGAGTATTGAAGAAGTTATGAACGTTTAAAGTTTACCCAGTTTCCGGCAAGTTTTCCAGTTTTCCCACGGACCAGTCACCTTTCAAGCTATTTTCCGGCCATCTCCGGCAATCATTGGGCTTCCAAATAGGTATAATCTTGTTCTACACTTTCTTATCTTCATTTTGATATATTATGGGTCGAATTTGGTTAAGAATGGATTGAGTTACGAAGCTTTGAAAATTGCCCAAAGAGTTTTTAACAAAATGACCAAAATCATGGATGGTAGACAATCTCAGGGACCACTTTATTGATTTTGAATCTCAAAGACCATTTCTATTGATCATGCAAATCTTAAGGACCATTTTGTATAATAACCCGTGTTTTTTTTTTCTTTCAACAGATTCTAGATCAATGGTCCCTATTAATTGTTAGACCTAAAATTTGTTACCGTTGAGAAATCAACGGTTCTGATTAGCTTTTAATGTTTTTACCGTTGAACCATTAAAAGCACCAAATTGGAATTATTGTAATACATTAACGTTTGCTGCCATTGATTAAGTTCACTTGTCAATCAAACACCAAAAAAATCGAACTCAATCAATCCCACATGCAAAAGAAGCAAACGTAATTGGTTTAAAATCTACTGTCTTTTTTTCATTACGTGCTCAACTACCTACCAAATCAATTTGTCAGGACATAATCTAATAATGAAGCAATTCTAATTATGTTTTTGTGAAAAAAAAAAAAAAAAATTTGGTGTCAGAATTTGATTTTTTTTTTTTAGTTAAAATGTTCCAAAAAAAATATTTTACGACAACGTAGCGTTAAATTAATTAAAAAAGGTTAACATAAACAAAAAATATGCACGTAATCAAATTAACACATAAAATCGTAAAAATCTCAAATTTAGGGATTCTACTATAAGAACTCTCCCGTTGGAGGTAATATTTCTTTAGAGTCTTAAAGATTTCCTTTAAGTCCTTAAATGAGTACTTGAACGTAATGGTAAAAATCGTTAAATAAAGACTTCTATTGAAGATGCTCTTATGTGCCCCAGTCCAGCCTAACTCATTGGATCCGGTGGACACACCGATGCAGCTTCTTCGACTGATATGGATTGAAATCTTCAGGCCACTCAGTCATTGCGGACTGATTCCGTTGTAATACAACCCAAATGGACACCTTCAGGCAAAAGGCCAGTTTTTTAATGTTTGGGCCTTTCTGGCCCACTTTTATCCGATCCAGTGTTTGTTTCCTATGCCTAACCACCAGTCAAACCTCTACTTCTCTATCTATCTGAAAGAGAAGTGCCAATATCTCCCCAGCGTGAGTCAACGGTTATCATTTTGTGAGTCATTTCTCAAGAATGTTTAAGATATGTTGCATATGCTCGTGGTGGCATGCGCGACTGATCCTAATATTATGGACCTTTATGAAACATAGACTATTTTTAGATCATGACCACATCATAAATATAAATTGTTTGACGTAACAGATTCACCTATTACATCAATTAGTATAATCGCTTGCTAATTTACAAGAACATGTATTAATGTGTGCTAACAATATGACCATTGAGAAACTTAGAAGTATACAATAATTTGTGCTGTTTAATCTTGAGTGGCCTAACAATCCACCCCCTAGTGTGAAAACCGTATCTTATCTGAAATATGTGACGTGGTGTCTCCTCCTTGGATCTACCTGCATGCATCTACAACTAACTAGCTAGAACACAGAGAGTAGGGAACGTAAGTGACCCCTAAACCCTAGTTACCACTGAAAGACTGAAAGTGATACGGCAGATAAGATTTTGTTTTGTAATGGAGCTGGCCACGTATGTCATCTTTGTTTTGTCCATTCCTAAACGTGATTAAGCATCCACTAAACCTAATTGTGTTAAACTCCATGTGTTTAAGGATCTAATTATCTGTTGCTCTATACGGGACTTTGAAACTTTCTTGTAGTCAATGCCTATTGGTTTTGTCATGCATGCATGCATGCATGCTTGAACGCTCAGAAGATTTTTTCTGCACTTGTTGGAAACTCTATCGACATCAATTTTTGTGTTGTGTTTGATTCAACGAGGGATAAGGGCAAGACAAGAGTTGAACTCTAGCCTTATTGTAGTGTATGTCACTCTACCACTACAGCCGAAGTTCTGGAAATCTTGAGGTGTACATAAATAATGTTTTATAAGTTTTTGTCATACATACATGTCATTCTCTTGAGTCGTGTTACCGACAATTATTTACTTGCATTTGATTGAGTGTTAGTTTGGGGTTGTTGTATTTTTTTTTTTTTTTTTAAGATGTTTTTGCAGTGCTGTGAGAATAAACAGCTGTGAAAAAAACAGGTAAGTATTTGGTAAATTGTAGTGCTAAAAGTTCTTTTAGAAAATAACAATATGGAGAAATGATTTGTTGATAGGAAAGTTTCATTAACTGGTACTGTTCACATGCCTTCAATGAAAAAAAAAAAACTTCATTGAGAAACATGTGTAGAGCTACTTCTACTTTATGCTGTTTTGGACCTATGATTTCGGAAATGACAAAAAAAACATATTATGTCATCTATCAAACACAATTAAGGCTCCAACTTTCTAAAGAAATTTAAGCAATTGAAAACAAAAAACCAGCCTTGACTTCAGTTATTTAGGCAAATCCTATATCCCACTTACATCAACAACAATTCACAATTATTGAGGCGCATGTATATAAATCTACACGATATTTCTCTATCTTATTAGTACATCAATGACTGAGAGTCACAAGTCACTTGAGCAATACCATAAATTCATAATATTGGTTGATGCAATTACTTGCAAGGCAATCTCTCTTAAATATGGACGATATGTATGCATTATGGTGAAGATGAAAGGTACACATACCTTGCATTCTTCACCACCCTATTAAGAAATTAGGTCTTCGTGCAATATCATTCAATAATTTAATAAGGAATATGATTGAGGTCGTTCTCATATTAAGTGTGATCAACATAAAGCGAGCGAGACTAATATATAATAAATCTTATACTTTAAGAAGAGTGACTTACGTGTATAATGTGGTCAAGCATTCCTATTCATATTATTGTCTCAACGTATTATTAGGTCCAATTCTTGGTGCCAATGAATTACACGATGATGGTTAGAAAGAGGTTGAAATGCCTCTATGAGTATTTTTTATCCTTAAAAGACTAGACAATCGTGACGAAATCACCAATTAATCTCCCTTTTGAAAAACAAAAAAAAAAAAAAAAACATTTTGGAATGTTGCTACCCAATTTTCCAAAATTAGGGCTTACTAAAAGTGACTAGTGAGTGACATCCATCAATAACCAAACTTAGCTAAGTGCTTTTTCAAGAAGCAGCGTTCTCTCATCCTCTCAGCTCGTTGGACGCGCGTCAGAAACTGCACCAGAAAGATGGTGGATGAGAAAACACAAATGGGAAAGAAAGCGCAACCGTTTCCACCATAATATTAATATTCTTTATCATTTTCCAACGGCCAGTCTACCAGTCTACCAGTCCCAGAAGCTAATAGGCTAGTAGCTATTTTAATTAGGTGGAACTCTATTGTCGACGTGTATAATTTAAACATTTATTAATTCCAAATTAAGATGACGAATGTGGTTAATTTTCATATGGTGCCAAATTTTTACCTTATATTATTGGGATTTTTTTTTTTTTTTTTCGTTTCTTCTGAAAGCTTCCAGTCTTTGAGCATTGTTGACTTGGTCTTCCCCATTTATTATTTTATTACTAATGAACAATGTGACTTTGGCTTTGAGCATTATTGACTTAGAAAGCGGGAAAAGGATATTCGTCAGGATTTTAAAGATTCTTACGATCGTGATCGTTCATCATACATTGTGCGATTATAAATTATTTCTAAATTTAAAATTAAATATAAATAATAACTAACGAAAATTGACCGCACGATGTACGATAAACGATCACGACCACGGGATCTCTAGGATCCCTAAGAAAAGGAGGATCCTTTTCCTAGAAAGTAGCTTATGCATCCAAAGTGATTTTGGCTTATGCTATTGGGTTAGAAAGTGACATGGATGTTTATTTTTTTAATTTTAGGGGGTGTGATTTTATTTGTCTAGAGAAGAAAAATGGTTAAAGTTTACACTATTAGAATATGTATACGGTTCAATATTTATTGGGTTTTCCTCATGCGTTACAAGTTTGGAATTTTCCCTTCCCTAAATTATTGTGATAGTTTCGAACCCTTTTACTTTCCTTGTTAGGAGAAATTTTTCCATGCGACTAGAACACACACCTCAGCATTACAAGTGGTGTTCCCCACTAATAACATCTTAACACCTGTATTCTTACATAAATACAATTAATTAAAAAATAAAATTAAACCGACTCCTGTATTCCCAGTCTCCAAATCGCCCCCCACACCCTTCTCCTCCCATGCCTCCCCCATCGGCCCACTCCTTATCGGAGACCTGCATCGTCCACCCCACCCCACCCCACCCCCATTCATCCCTCCCTTCCCCACACGTTTCTCCCTTTCGTTTTCATCTCAATGTTTTGTCCTCTTTCTTGTGCTCTTTCTGAGATGGACACAAGGGATGTTGAAAGACAGATCTTAATTCAGAGGCCGGAGACGGCAAATCTGGGTCGACAGAGGTGGGTGGTTCTAATAGGGTGGGGGAGAACGAGAGAAAAGGAGGGCAAGAAAAAAAGGAAGAGAGAATATATAGAGTGTCACCGGTGGAATCACAAAGTGGCGATGGAGGCGGGTGGTCGGCGTGGAAGGGGGTAGTCGGAGAGTTTTCTGACTTCTTTCTCTTTGAACTATAGGGGTATATTAGGAATTTTGTTTATTAATGCTTATCATAAATATCAAAATGTGGCAATTTTTTTATTTCAATAATGAAATAGGCACGTGTTAAAGTTGTATTGGTTAGGAACTCCAAGTAAGCTAATGTGTTAGTCATTTGGAAAAATTTCTCCTTTGTTAGAATATGAGCAGCCAAACTTATTAATTATACATTGTGAGATTTCACTCAAAACACACTCTTTCGTCAAATAGTTTTCGAAACTTTTTTTTTTTTTTTTTTTTTGGTATCATTCTAAGTCAATACATGTCAAATGTGAGGATATAATAAAAAGAAACAATTGATTTTACTCAAATTGATACGGAAAAGAAAAAATAGCCACGCATGAAGAATAAGTGTGATTTCCATTATGAAATTAAAAGAAAAAAAAAGTGAGTTCATCTGTTTTGCGATTGGAGTTGAAAAAAGTTACAGAAAATCGATGCTTTACTAAACTCTTTACGTCTTTACAAAGTTTTTCAACATTCCACTGTGGCGCTTACAAAATACTAATTAGCATTCTAATCACAAAATATGTACAAATTAATCCTCCTTCTTGCTAAAAACCGAAAACAGCCCAAAAAGCAAAAAACCAACTACAAAATGTGATAGCCAAAAACCCCAAAATTAGGTTCAGTATTTCCAAGATTATTACTATTAATTTACTTTAACACATTAATCTTCGTTTAATCGGTCTTGAACTTGATCACAGTCGACTTTCCCGTTTCCGTTACCGCTACCGTCACCTTGCCATGTCCATACAATGTCTTTCAATGCTGGCCTAACATCTTCCTCACAAAACTTGGCATACTCCAAAGTATCCCCGGACGACTTCGTAAACTGCACCACCGCCACCTCCGGCGCCACCTCGAACACCTCCGCGGTCACCGAAAGCCGCCCTTTTCGCCCTTCATTCGGCCCATGCATCCTTACTTTGAAGTCCTTCACTTTCCCCACTTTAAAGCTCAGCCCCTTTGCCGCCGCCTCGATCTTTGCCATGATCGCCGCGGCCGAGCACTTGGACGTGAACACGGACCCGGCCTTCCGCTTCTTCTCGAACAAATTCGACAAGTCGAACCCGGACGACATCGAAGAAATGAACTCAAATGCATTGAAGAACTTCGGAGGGTCGCTCCCGTCGGACTTTTCATCAACACCTTCCGTGGGTTCCGTGAACTCCTCCTGTTTCTTCATCCCTTTGCGAAACCACGGCGTGCGCATGATCGCCGGAATGGTGATTCGCTTCTCCGGGTCGGAAACCAACATTTTCGAGATTAACCGCTTCGCCTCCGTCGAAAACCACGGCGGACATTCAAACTCCGCCTTGAAAACCTTCCTGTACATGTTCATCAGATTCTCGTCCTGGAACGGCAGAAACCCAGCCAGCAAAACGAACAGCACAACTCCGCACGACCAGATATCCGCCTTAGATCCGTCGTACCCCTTCTTCCTCAGCACCTCCGGCGCCACGTAAGCAGGAGTCCCACACTGGGTGTGCAGAAGCCCGTCGTTCCGGAGCTGCTCCGGCAGAGCGGAGAGTCCGAAGTCGGAGATTTTCAGATCCTCGTTTTCATCGAGCAACAGATTCTCCGGCTTCAAATCGCGGTGGGAGACGCCCCTGCTGTGGCAGAAATCGACGGCGGAGATCAGCTGCTGGAAGTACTTCCGGGCCTGATCCTCCTTCAGCCTCCCCTTCGCCACCTTAGCGAAGAGCTCGCCGCCCCTGACGTACTCCATAACGAAGAAGATCTTGGTCTTGGTCGCCATGACTTCTTTCAGCTCCACGACGTTCGGGTGGCGTACTAAACGCATCACTTCGATTTCCCGCTTGATCTGCTCCATCATCCCTTCCTTCTTCACCTGGTCCTTGCTGATCACCTTAATCGCCACGCTCTCGTTCGTCGCGATTTGTCTGCCATGGTAGACCTTCGCGAAGGTCCCCTTGCCCAGCAGCTTCCCCACCTCGTACTTCCCGAAAAGCGCCGTCCTTTCCTCCATTGACTCTGGGAAATTAGGTATTGGGAGTACGATGCTCTTTCGTCAAGGAGTTGTATTCTCGGAATTGTCGACGCACCAACCGCGATTAAACAAATGATTTGAGTTGTCTAGTTGAGATTTGGAAAATTAAACACCAAATGTATGAGAAATATTGAAACTAAAGAGCGGATTTGAGATGGGTTTTGGTTAATTTGGGGAGTTGGGCTCATGGTGTGATGGAATCCAAGAAAGAATGGCTGAGATACTGATCCGAGTGGATTCCATTCGAGGGGTTTAAAGACTAGAGGGAGGTTTGGATTTGGAGAGAGAAAGAGGAGGCGAGACAGAAGGATGGTTGGCATGACGCCATTGGAGCACCTGGTATTTTCTGTCAGAACGGGGACTACGCACACAGAATCATGTTTTTCATAAGGGCTTGTGGTGAGCAAGATTACAGAAACAAGCGGACGAGTTTTATTGGTCCAGAAATAACAAACCCTAATATTTCTTCGATTTTAATAATTGACAAGAGTAGTGCTACACTTACCATCTACTTATACTATCATTTATACCATATCTCTATAGAGATAAATCAACCAACACATATGAGTCTTATATATATCTATTAGAAAAATGTTACAAATTATAATACAACTAAATGATACAAAGACGAGATATGACCCAAATTCTCTAAAACAATAACCAATATATATATATATATATATATATATATATATTTTTTTTTTTTTTGACAAAATGATAGGATAATAATAATATAGACTAAACTATGGGGAGGGAGATATGACTACGAGATCTCTGGTGCATACGCAAATGCTCATAATCAACTGAGTTATAAGCCACTTGCCGATGACCAATAATTTCACTATGTAAATTTGAAGCATTTGTTCGTCTTTTAATTAGGGTAGTGCTATAAACACTCACACCACATTTACTTCTCACACCTCTTTTAATTTTCAACCGTTGAATTAAATAAATTGAAGAATATTAATGGTAAAAAATTAACAAGAGTGTGCGAAAACTAAAAGTGAGTACATGAATAACACTATCTTTTATTAGTTTTCTTTTTATTTATTTGAAAAGTAAGTTGAAATGAGAATTTTCTCGATTGATAAATAATCAAAATTAAATAAAGAAGATATATTAATCAAATATTGACAATATTATTGCTCGAATATCAAAATCATGAAAAATAACCCTTAACCAAAAATCATAGCCACAAAAAAAAATAAATAAATAAATAAAGGCAACAAAAATAAATATATAATTTAGGTAAAAAAAACAAAGGGAAAAATTAAGTAAATAAAAACCAAATCCAATAAATCTACTGCAACCGCGTCAAATACCAAAAATTGCTAGACCAACTTAACCTTGAAATCGATATCACTTGACTTTCTGTATTAAGAAAACAGAAAGATTGCTGACCAAATTAGCATACATTCTAGTTTTTTTTTTTTTTTCCTAAACAAACGATATTATCTATACTAAAGGGAATGAGAGGGTGAGCTTAGCCTCACAATGGGCTACCAAACCTAAAACCTCTCACTTACAGGTGAAGAGGAATAATATTAAATCATAGTACTAAGTGGCATTCTAATTTCTATAATTATATTAACAAAACAATTTTGGGTTCTCTCCTCTCTCATTTTCACTTTCTTCTAGTCCCCTTTCATTTAAACGCTCATGATTAAGCCACGCTAACACAAGATATTGACTTATTGTATTGATTTCTTTATATAGAGAGACAAAGAGAAAAGTGAGAGAGAAGGGAATGAGGGGAGGGGATTTAGAGGAAAGAGACTCCTACTCAAAAACAAAACAGCTCTCTTTTTGTTGTAAATAGTGGGTATGTTTGCCCACATTTATATAGTAAAGATTCATATGCTAAATAGTGAAGTATTTGTAAGTTTTCAAAGTAGTTGCTGTATAAATAGAGCATTGAGTGTTCAACAATGAGAACAACAATATATTAGCAAAGATAAAGAAAAGTTAGAATATTTCCAATATCCTCCTATTTCTCTTTAAGCTGTAATCTTTTTGTGTAATATTTTGCAACAGTCTCTCTCTTATCCCTAGCAAAGGTTATTTCTTTAACTTTTGCCTATTTATAACACGTTATCAGCACTAGTCTCTAACCATTTCTCATTTCTCTTCGCCGAAAGAAAAGAAAAAAAAAATGCTTCCTCTAAGAATTTTACTATTCTTCTTCTTCCTCTGCCTCAACTGTTGGATATACCCTCGCAAAGATTGTTTGATCCATGCTTGCTTTTAGTTCTTAACATAACAGTTACTTATATCTTTAATTTCTTGTTTGGTGTAGCTATTGACTACTAACCCAGTATTTATTTATGCAATCAAAGATGGTGCGGTATCATCGCCTATCTTGGACTGCAAATTTAATTTTACTGCAAATTTTAGGTGGAGCGGTATAATCATCCACCCTATTCTGCATATTTAATTTTATTGCAATTTTAGGTGGTGTGGAATAATCACCCACCTTGCTCTGCATATTTAAATTTTATCGCAATTTTAGGTGGTGCGGTATAATCGTCCACCCTGCTCTGCATATTTTAATTTTCCTGCTGTTTAAAGTGGTGCAGAATAATCGCCCATCCTCTATTTGTTTAGATGAGAATGGTGTGGTACAATCACCCTTCTCATTAATCATGTAAATCTCGAGCCTGAAGTTTCGAGTACTTATCATTTTGGCCTGAAGATCAAAATTTGTAAGAACCAGAAGTTCTAACAATATATTCCTCCATAATACATATTATTGCAAGTTCTTACACACACCTCAATTTTCTTTCAGAAAAGAAAATGATGAACTTGGCAAAGCTGGATTTTGTTGCCCAGGATATTACTGGAAATAACTACCTTACCTGGGTAATGGATGCCAAGATCCATCTGGAGGCAGGAAATCTTGGGGATACCATCAAGGAGGATACCAGTACATCATCTCAATATTGGATGAAGACCATGATCTTTATCCGTCACCACCTTGATGAGAGACTGAAAAGCGAGCACCTCACAGTTGAAGATCCATTAACCCTCTGGAAAGCACTGAAAAATAGATATAATCACTAGAAAATGGTGATTCTTCCAAAGGCTCATTATGAGCGGGCTCACCTAAGGATCTAGGATTTCAAGACGGTGGCTGAATATAATTCTACAATGTTCATAATTAGTTCCCAGTTGAAGCTCTGTGGAGAAACAATAACTGAGGAAGATATGCTGGAAAAGACTTTTAGCACATTCCATGCCTCCAACGTGCTCCTGCAGCAGCAGTATAGAGAAATAGGCTTTACTGAGTACAACCAACTGATATATGTACTCCTTGTAGCCAAGCAAAACAATGAGCTCCTGATGAAGAATTATCAGTCCTAGCCTACTGGATATGCATCATTCCCAAAAATGAATGTTGTTTCCCTTGAAGGGAATACCACATCCTCTCGTGGCAATAATTACAAACGAGGACATGACCACAAGCGAGGCCGGTGGAATAGGAAAGGCAAAAACCATGGTGTCCAGTTTCACAACCAGGTTCCAGGGCATAATACAGGCTCGAGTTTTAAGAATGCAAATCACTAGAAAGGTAAGGCTCATATGAACACTCCTAGAAATCCTAAAGGACTTTGCCATAGGTGTGGTGACAATAGGCATTGGGCACGTACCTGTTGTACGCCAAGACATCTGGTGGATCTGTATCAAGCTTCCCTCAAGGAGAAAGGTGTCGAGACCAATTTCCTCGACCAGGCTCAACCAATGGAAATTCTTAATCCAGTGTCCAATTTATCAGGACAGTTGAACACAACCCACCTGGATGTTTCAGACTTTATTACTGAAAGAGGAGATGAAGTTTATGAGTCTGATTGAATCATTTATGTTTAATGTACTCTTGTTATTTGTACTTGTGGTTTAGTGCTCGTATTTTCAATTTAATAAAAGTAGTATTCCAGTATGAATAAACTGCTTTTTAACTGTAATTTTTTTACTTCAAGATCGAAAGTATTTCTCGAACTTGGTACTTGCAAAAGTAAAGGTAACAACAATATCAGGGCAATCAGATGTAATTGAAGGCTCAGGAAAAGCCCAGATTATGATACCAAATGGAACAATATTATTCATACAGAATGCGTTATACGCTACTTAATCCACTCGAAATTTGTTGAGTTTTAAAGACATACGTCTAAATGGATACCACATTGAAACGAAAAGTGCAGAAAATGTGGAATTTTTATGCATTACCTTTAATGATACCCAGAAGCGTATATTGGAGAAGTTGCATGGTTTATCGAGTGGATTGTATTATACATACATAAAAACAATTGAGGTACATACTGTTATGAACTAGAAGTTCATAGATTCAAAAGTTTACATGCATTGGCATGACCGTCTAAGTCATCCAGGATCTATCATGATGCGTAGGATCATTACCAACTCTAATGGACATCCATTATTGAGCAGACACATTACTACCTCAAATGATATCCCTTGTAAGGCTTGTTCTCAAGGGAAGTTAGTAACTAGACCATCACAACTAAAGGTTGATCTTGAATCTCCATCATTTTTGCAAAGAATTCAAGGGGATATCTGTGGGCCTATTCAACCACCTTGTGGACCATTTAGATATTTTATAGTTTTGGTTGATGCATCTACCCGATGGTCACATGTTTGCCTGTTGTCTACTCGAAATGTAGCTTTTGCAAAACTTCTTGCTCAGATAATTAAGTTGCGAGCACAGTTCCCAGATCATCCCATTAAGTCAATCTGACTTGATAATGCTGATGAATTTACGTCTCAAACTTTTGATGATTACTGTATAGCACTGGGCATTGATGTTGAACATCTTGTTCCTCATGTCTATACTCAAAATGGTTTAGCAGAGGCATTTATCAAGCAGCTTCAATTAATAGCCCGCAATCTGCTCATGAAAACAAAATTGCCAGTATCTATATGGGGACATACCATATTACATGTTGCATCATTGGTTAGATTAAGACCCATAGCCAACCACCAATATTCATCAATACAACTCGTGCTTGGGCATCAGCCGAACATTTCACATTTACGAGTTTTTAGTTGTGTTGTTTATGTGCCTGTTGCACCGCCACAACGCACTAAAATAGGACATCAGCGCAGACTAGGAATTTATGTGAGTTTTGATTCACCATCTATCATTAGATATTTGGAACCCTTGACAGGTGATATGTTTACAGCTCATTTTGTTGATTGTCACTTTGATGAGACAATATTCCCGTCGTTAGGGGGAGAAAAGACTATTCCAGAAGAACGGCAAGAGCTGACATGGGTTGTTCCCACCTTGTCTCATTTTGATCCACGAAGCATTCAATGTGAAAATGAAGTGAAAAGGATTGTTCATCTTCAAAGTATTGCTAATCAAATGCTAGATGCATTTAATGCTGCTTCGAAAGTGACAAAGTCATATATAGCAGCTGCAAATGCACCTGCAAGAATTGATGTCCCTGTTGGACAAAATAAAGTGGCAGCGAATGATTCATCTAGTGCACGCTTGAAGCGTGGTAGACCCCTAGGTTCAAAAAATTCAGCCCCTCGAAAGAGAAAGATAAGGGCACAATTGAATCCAAATGAAATCATTCAGGAAAAGAAAATGAATGATGAATCCACGATTCATAATTCTGTAATTTCAGAAAAAGAAAATGTCCTTAATGAGGCATCTGTCCCTGAAGAGACAAAAGTACATGAAAGCAAAGAAATATCCATAAATTATGCATGTACTAATGAATTATGGGATTGAAATGAAATAATCATCGACGACATGTTTGCATTTGCAATAGCCACTGAAATTATATTAAGCGATGACATTGAGCCCCAATCTGTTGAAGAATGCAAACAGAGACAAGATTGGCCTAAGTGGAAAGATGCAGTCCATGCAGAATTAAATTCCTTGGAAAGGCAAAGTGTTTCTGGACCGGTAGTCCAAAACCTACCTGGTATAAACCCCATGGGTTACAAATGGGTATTCACAAGGAAACGCAACAAGAAAAACGAGATTGCAAGATATAAGGCACGACTCGTTGCACAAGGTTTTTCACAAAAACCTGGAATTGATTATGAAGATACATATTCTCCTGTAATAGACGCAATTACGTTCCGTTACTTAATAAGTTTGGTGCTTTCAGAAAAACTTGACATGCTACTTATGGATGTCATCACCGCGTATCTATATGGAGAATTAGATACTGACATATATATGAAAGTCCCAGAAAGACTTAAGTTGCTTAAAGCAACTAATAAACCACGATATATGTTTTCAATCAAATTGAAGCGATCATTATATGGGCTAAAACAATCTGGACGAATGTGGTATAATCGTCTCAGTGAGTATTTGATTAAAGAATGATATACCAACGATGTCATCTGCCCTTGTGTGTTCATTAAGAAATCAAATACTAGATTTGATATAGTGGCAGTATATGTCAATGATATGAACCTTGTTGGAACCCCTGAAGAGCTCAATAAAACTGCTGAATATCTGAAAAGCAAATTTGGAATGAAAGATCTTGGGAAAATAAAATATTGTCTCGGCCTGCAGTTCGAGCATTGTGTTAATGGAATTTTGGTCCATCAATCAGCTTACATTGAAAAAATACTGAAGCAATTTGGCATGGACAAGGCTTATCCACTTAGCACCCCAATGGTCATTCATTCTTTGGACATTAAGAAAGATCCATTCCGTCCAAAAGAAGATGATGAACTAGTCCTTTGTCCAGAAGTACCATATTTGAGTGCAATATGTGCTTTATTGTATTTAGCACAATGTACTAGACCAGATATAACTTTTTCAGTCAACTTGTTAGTAAGGTATAGCTCTGCTCCAACAATTTGTCATTGGAAGGGAATCAAAGATGTATTGCGATACCTTCGTGGAACAATAGACATAGGTCTCTTCTACTCAAAGAAATCCACAAATGACCAGATTCTTGTTGGATATGCAGATGTTGGTTTCCTCTCTGATCCGCATAAAGCCCGCTCACAAAATGGATATGTGTTCTCTAATGGAAATACTGCAATTTCATGGCGATCAACAAAGCAAACATTAGTTGCTACATCTTCCAATCACTCGGAAATAATTGCTTTACATGAAGCAAGTCGTGAATGTTCTTGGTTAAGATCAATGATCCATCACATTTGGAATTCATGTGGTCTACCTTCAAAGACAGATAATCCAACTGTCATCCATGAAGATAATGTAGCCTGTGTTGACCAAATGAAGGAAGGATTCATCAAGGGCGATAAAACTAAACATATATCTCCAAGATTTTTCAATGCACATGACCTTCAGAAGGCCAAAGTGATTGAGGTTAGACAAATCCGTTCCAATGAAAATTTGGCAGACTTGTTCACCAAATCTCTACCAAAGTGCATATTTCAGAAGTTAGTGCAGGGAATCAAATTACGTCAGCTTACAAATTTGAAGAATGCGAAATCAGGGGGAGATACAATTCAGGGGGAGCATCCATGATAAATGCATGTTGTACTCTTTTTCCTTCGATTAGGATTTTTCCCACTGGATTTTCCCTATCAAGGTTTTAACGAGGCAACATAAGCATGCTCAACATCATATCAACAAACCTGGTAAAGTTGTACTCTTTTTCCTTCGCTATGGTTTTTTTTTCTCACTGGGTTTTTCCAAGGAAGGTTTTAACGAGGCAACAGATGTTGATATGTAGGCATCTAAGGGGGAGTGTTGTAAATAGTGGGTATGTTTGCCCACATGTATATAGTAAAGATTCATATACTAAATAGTGAAGTTTTTGTAAGTTTTCAAAGTAGTTGCTCTATAAATAGAGCATTGAGTGTTCAACAATGAGAACAACAATATATTAGCAAAGATAAAGAAAAGTTAGAATATTTCCAGTATCCTCCAATTTCTCTCTAAGCAGCAATCTTTTTGTGTAATATTTTGCAACAGTCTCGCTCCTAGCCCTAGTAAAGGTTATTTCTTTAACTTTTGCCTATTTATAACACTTTTGAATTTATATGTATTTCTATATTATTTATAGCCTTTATAACGTCTTTCTATGTGAGAAACAAATATGAAATAGAGGAAATTAATAAAAAAGTAACGGTACTTTTCAAGCACTCTGTCATGAAATAGTTGAGGCCTTGAAAAGAAGAAAAGAAGGCTCTCTCTCTCCGTGACGGCGCAACCCTAGGTGGGTTGACCTAAGGTCACGCTCGCGCTCCGGAGCGGCCTCCCCGACGTTCCTCGAGTTCTCGTTCCTGGAGCGGCCTCCCAGACTTTCTTTCGTTTCTCGTTCCTCAGCATCCGCGGCCTTCTCAGCTATCTCCGATCGATCGCCGAGCCCGATTCCACCATCAACCTTTTCTCGCTGACGCAACCGCTCCTCGAGCTTCAAGTCTGTTCAGTGATCTACTCCACCGCGGCTTCCGAGTCTGATCCCACCTGCAATCTCTTCTCTCAGACGCAACCGCTCCTCGAGCTTCAAGCTTTTGCAGTGATCTGCTCCACCGCGGCTTCCGCTAATTCCGCCATCTGAGATCTGATTCGTACTGATACTGCCGATTGAACAGTGAACACAGTTATTGTTGTAGACTCGTGAGTGCCTTCTGCGGTGGCGAATCTTGGTCCTAATTTTATTTTCTCTGCTCCTGGTCTACCGGGTAGCAGAGAAAAACCTGAATCGATTGGTATGAAACGAGTTCGTACCGACAACCAGCTTGAGCGAGAGGTGTCCACGATGGATCCTGCGACCACCTCTCCTCTGGAACCACTCCCAAAAATGGACTTCAAGGCCAAATTGATGGGTCTTGTAGATGCTAACCCACGGATGGAAGGGTTTCCAGGTGAGGAGACTGACCAATTTAAAATTGGAGATGGGGATTTTGAAACCTATGAGGAAACACTTGGACCTTGCATAAAGTTCACTGATTCTGTCAAGTCTCGACTACTTCGTCCATGGTGAAATGCCATTATTATCAAGATCATGGGTAAGTCTCATACTCACAATTTCGTCCTTGGCCGTTTACAACAACGGTGGAGCACGATACAAGGGCGTTTCTCGCTAATTGATTTGGAAAATAATTTCTTTATTGTGAAATTTGTTCTAGAAAGTGATATGAAGAATATTTTGTGCGGATGACCTTGGATTATTGCAGGACAATATTTGGTTATGCAAAAATGGAGAGCTGGGTTTGACCCTCATAGTGAGTCGATCAACCGTATGGCTGTCTGGGTGAGAATTGTTGGGCTACACGTTGAGTGGTTCAATCCGGAAGCCATGAAAAGAATTGGGGACCTCATTGGCACAACTCTTCGTGTAGATGCGCACACTGCCTCACAAGTTAGAGGTAAATATGCTAGAGTTTGTGTTGAATTGGACTTAACAAAGTCCCTAATTGCTAATGTCAAAGTTGAAAACTGTTGGTATGTTGTGGAGTATGAGGGTCTTCACCTTGTTTGTTTCAACTGTGGTTGCTATGGTCATCGTCGTGAACAGTGTCCTTCTTTGATTAGGAAACAAGCTACAATTCCTGTTCCAGATGCAGAGACCATCCAACCTATGGATGAGGGGTCAGTTCAAGACCAAGTTAGGAGCTCAAATGGTGGTAAATCAGAGAAGAGTTGCCTTACTGAGGCTGGGAAGGATATGAAGATTCATGATTCTGCCTTGATTGGGCCCTGGAGTATTGTGACATATAATCGTCGGACCAAGCCAACCAATAATTATGAGTTGGGCCAAAATACCAGGAAGTTGAGTAATTCTGGCTCAAGATTCTGTCCCCTACATTTAGAGGATGTTGATCCGAATACTATTGATAAAGCTAAGTCTGTACATGGCAAGGAACATATATTGGAGAATACCATGGGATTTGAAAAGAAGAAACAAACAAGAGGCAGACCTAGGAAGGCTCTAGGGGACAGCTCTAACAAGGAGAAAGGAGGCTCTAGTGGTTTTAGTATGGGGGCGGCTAGTGCCAAATTAAATCTTGGAAACACCTCGTCCCCGAAGCCAAAATCCTCTCTGAGGAAAACCAATGCCAAGTCTAAGATTGCCACAAATTCTTCCAACGGCGTACAAGTTGATGGCATGGACATTCAAGAAAGTGAGTTGGGGGGCTTTAACTTTAATGTTGCTGATCCTCAAGCTGCCAATGACGCAGCAGACAAAAGTACTCAAATTTATGGGCATGAACCGCCGGATATTGATAAAAATGTTACGGATATGTCGGTTGGGAACTTGCTGGAGAATGGAAGACATGTTAATGATGGCTTTGTGTCTGTAGAGAGAGATAGGCTTCAAGAAGCCATGATTGATGTTCAAGCTGGTGTGGTGGGTGCCACCTCTACTCTGGTAGAGGCGCCAATATCCTCATCTTGATTGGGTCCATAACTCAGGTATTCCCTATCCTTATTGATTTTATGATGATTATGGTCTGGAATGTAAGAGGTGCTGGAGGGAAACCTTTCTCTGTTACTGCTAAAGATCTCGTCAGATTGAACAAAGTGAATATTTTTGCTATCTTGGAACTCAGGATCAGTGGGGAGAGGGCAATTGAAGTCATAAAAGGTTTGGGTTTTTCAAATTATTATGTTGTTGATGCCAATGGTTTCTCTGGTGGTGTTTGGCTTTTATGGAATAATGAGGTTGTGAAACTGACTGTTGTGGCTTGCTCCTCCCAAACAATCACAGCTGTTGTAATGGATGGACAGATTCAGTGGATGCTAACGGTGGTGTATGCCTCTCCTTGTCCCCGGGTGAGGAGTCACTTATGGCCTTATCTTGATGGTGTTTCTGCAGCTTCTAACTTGCCTTGGCTTATTGCAGGGGATTTTAATGAATTGATTCATAGTTCAGAGAAAAAGGGGGGTAGGCCTGTTAATAAAAATAGTGGCCTTGGTAATTGGAGCTCTAGGAATAGCTTGGTGGACCTTGGGTTCATTGGTGCTAAATTTACTTGGAGCAAGAAAAATGAGCATGGTGAAATCGTCTGGGAAAGACTTGATAGAGGCCTTTGCAACATAGCTTGGAGACACCTCTTCTCTGAGGCATATGTTAGACATCTTGCCAAAGTGAAATCTGATCATTGCCCCTTGCTTATTGGCCTTCATTCCAAGCATATTCCTAACCCTGATTTGAAAGCTTTCAGATTCCAAGCTATGTGGATGCTTCACCCGGATTTTGAATCCTTTGTTAATGATACTTGGAGTAGTGTTCAAGGTGATGCTAGTTGCAAAACTACCATTCTTTCTTCTGAGCTTCAAAGTTGGAACCACAATGTCTTTGGATGTATTTTTCAAAAGAAAAGAAGGCTCTTAGCTCGTATATGCGGAATCCAAAAGGCTCTTTGCATTTGCCATGTGCCGTATCTGTTTGATTTAGAAAAACAGCTCACCAATGAGTATAGTACTATCCTTGAGCAAGAAGAACTCTTTTGGCTTCAAAAATCAAGAAATACTTGGCTTAGGGAGGGAGATAAAAATACCAAGTTCTTCCATCTCTCTGCGGTGGTGCGAAGAAGGAAAAATAAACTTGAAGGCCTCAATAATTCTGAAGGAGTGTGGACAGATGATAAAGAGAATTTAAAGTTGATTGTTGTCAACTATTTCAAAGATCTCTTCTCCTTTCGCATAACGACGTCAACTATGGAGAATCTGCCTCACATGTTCCCGTGTCTTATTGGTGAAGATTTACTTGTTCTAAATGGGGATGTCACCGATGATGAGATTAAAGCTTGTATGTTTGCTATTGGTGGGCTCAAAGCACCTGGACCTGATGGTATCCCTGCTAGATTCTATCAAAAATTTTGGCATCTCTGTGGCAAGGATGTTTGTGATATGGTTAAGGTTTGTTTCAATACAGCTCAACTCCCTGACAACATTAATAACACATTCATCTCGTTGATCCCTAAGGTTGATAACCCTACAAGCATGACACAGTTGAGGCCTATCAGTCTGTGTTCTACGCTCTACAAGGTCATCTCCAAAATTTTGGTGGGTAAATTGAGGTCGTTTCTCCATAAACTTGTTAGCCCAACTCAAGTGAGCTTCGTCCCGGGTAGGCAAATTATTGATAATGTCATTGTTGCTCAAGAAATCCTCCATAAGTACAGAAACACCAAAGGTAAAAAAGGGTTCATTGCTTGGAAAATTGATCTTTCCAAAGCTTATGATCGTCTTCAGTGGAGTTTTATTAGAGAAGTTCTATGGGAGATTGGGCTAAGAGGGAAAATTTTGGAACTCATCATGCAATGCGTTACCACAGTCAATTACCAAGCCATTGTTAATGGTGAGCTCACTGATTCTTTCTCCCCTCAATGTGGAATCAGACAGGGAGATCCTCTTTCTCCCTATTTATTTGTGCTTTGCATGGAAAAACTATCTCATATCATTAATGGTTGCATCACTACTAAGAAATGGAAGCCAGTTAAGATATCTAGCAATGGGCCTCCTGTCTCTCATCTCTTTTTTGCAGATGATCTTATTTTGTTTGCGGAAGCCTCCTCAACTCAAGCCAGATTACTGAAGGATTGTCTTGATATTTTTTGTGCCGTGTCTGGTCAACAGGTGAATTTTGATAAATCTTGTATTTACTGCTCTCCTAATATCTCTCGAAGTAAGGCTATTGAAATTGCCAACATCTGTGGTTCTCCTCTCACTTCTGATCTAGGACACTACTTGGGTGTTCCGTTACTGCATTCTAGAGTCAATAAAGAGACGTATGGAAACATTGTGGAAAAAGTTCAACGACGACTTTCTGCGTGGAAGAGCAATACTCTCTCTATGGCAGGTAGGCTTGTCTACATACAATCAGTTGCCTCAGCTATTCCAATCTACTCAATGCAATCTACTCGCCTCCCAGTTTCCATATGTGATAAACTTGATAAGTTGAACAGGAATTTCTTATGGGGTCACACTGAGGATAATTCCAAGGTTCACCTTGTTAAGTGGGAGACAGTATCCACGCCTAAATTTATGGGTGGTTTAGGCTTGAAAGATACTCATTTTATGAACCAAGCCATCCTTGCTAAAACTGGTTGGAAACTTTTGCAAAGAGACCCGGGCCTTTGGGCTCAAGTTTTGAAAGGAAAATATCTCAAACACTACGACATGGTGGGTGCTTGCTCTGCTAAGTTCACTAATTGTTCTCATACTTGGCGTGGAATCCTCTTTGGTGCCCAAATCCTCCCTAATGGTATGAGATGGAGAGTCGGAACTGGAAACCAAATTCATTTTTGGACAGACAACTGGCTTGAGAGTGGCGTTCTTGAAAATTTTGCTACCATCCCTCTTTCAGCTGACATGCTTGAATGGACTGTTGAAGACTTTCTTATTGATGATGGTTGGAATGTAGACTTGTTATATTCCTGCCTTCCTCCTGATATTGTGGAACATATTTTCAGTTTACATGTTGGAACTGCGAATCATAGGGATGATAAGGTAATTTGGAGCCTCACTAAATCTGGAACCTTCTCCGTGAAAACTGCTTATCTCTCTCTCTTTGGCGATGATGATATCATTCCTTGGAATTGGAATTTCATTTGGAAACTCAAGATCCCACCCAAATTAGTGACTTTTCTTTGGACTATCGGCCATGGGAAAATTCTCACCAATGTGCAGAGAGCTAGAAGAGGATTTACTAATAACCCGTGTTGCCCAATCTGCCCTAATATTGAGGAATCAATGGATCATATTTTCAGGTCTTGTAGGCATTCCCCTTCCTTTTGGAACGGTGTTGGAATCCCTTCTGAAGTTGCCCATTCCTTTGCTCTTGATTTCCAGAGTTGGATGGCCATAAACCTTAGGTCTCATTGTTCTACCATTCATGGGTTACCCTGGAATCTAATCTTTGCTTCAACTCTCTGGTATTGCTGGAAAGGGAGGAACAATCTTGTCTTCAATGAGGATCAACAACCGCCTGTCTCACCCCAGAAGTTCATTTTTCAATTTGCAAGGGATTGGTATAATGCCAACAAGTGCTCTTCTAGTAAGCCTCCTAGACAAATCATCTCAATCCATTGGATCCACCCGCCAATTGGTAAATATAAAATCAATACAGATGGGAGTTGTAAGGACCCATTTAGGCACATAAGTGCTGGAGGTTTGATTCGCAATTCTGAAGGGGATTGGATTAAGGGATTTGCTGCTAATTTGGGCAGAGGAACCATCATGGAAGCTGAGCTTTGGGGTGTTTTCATGGGCCTTTCTATAGCTTGGGATGAGGGATGCAGGGATGTAATCCTTGAATGTGATTCCTGGGATGCTGTTATTTTGATCCAAAAACCTATTTTGGATTCGCACCCGCTCTACAACCTCATTATTGACTGCAAAGAAGCCATCGGAAAAAATTGGAGATGTGAAGTCACTCATATCTATAGAGAAATGAATGCCTCAGCTGATCACATGGCTGACTTGGGTCATGGGCTATCTCTTGGCCTTCATGTTTTTGTTTCTCCTCCTACCACTGCTAGCAATTGTCTAGTTTCTGACTCTATTGGCAGGGCCCTCCCTAGGGCTGTTCTTGTCTGATTTTTTTTTCAGTTTTGTTTGCCGGGCTTTGCCCTCCCTTGTACCAAAAAAAAAAATAAAAAAGTAACGGTAATGTTAAGAAGGTTAATTTTTTTAGAATAATAGTTAGGTATTACCGTACCAGTGAGACGATAGAAAATTGGTCGCTCTGGTTTGAGGTTTGAGGGATGGATGAGCAGAAGGATAGCAGACAGAAAATTGGAAGAGGAGGCTGCAAAGAGATAATGGATGATATTTGGCTATGGCCGACTCTGGTACATGGAACGAATAAGGGCAGGATGCACAACGGGCTGGTGGTAAAGGACGATGGCTGGAGATAGAAGGAGATAGATGGCTGGGTAATTTTTCATTAAGGGAGAAGAAGCATGTTTGGTTAGCAGAATAATACATATTTGGCTAGATGAATAAAGCATGTTTGGCTATGTTTTTTTGGAAATTAAAGATGACAATCTCGTTGCTAAATCAAATTCGCAAACTAAATAATGCGTAACCAATAAGAAATAAAAAAATATCAATCAACACTTAAGTAATAATCTGATAATCAATATTTAAATAATAATTTGTTAATCAACAATTATGTCATATGATTTAACAAATTTAGTTTAACAATTTAGTCTCTTAGCATTACTCAAATTCGCCATTCACTAGATTCGATATATATATATATATATATATATATGTATTTTTTTTTTTTAGTACATCGATATTTTCACACTATATATAGAGAGGGGAAGTTCGGCTAACCCACTTAATAGGCAGTCTAATTTGGTATCAAATTTTGTCATCCATGAAATTTGAATTTAAGACTTCTCACTTAAATGAAAAAGAATATCATCAGACCTTAGTACTAAGTGGCTATTTCAACTTTTGTATATGGGAAATATCTTTGCCAAGATTTTTCTTTCTAATAATTATAAAATTAAAATTTTCAAACAAGTTGGTGCCGACCTAGAAAAACTCTCTTGCAAGTTATGAAGGTAGTTTCGAACTTTGTAACCAACAATAAGTTGCTCCCTGAACACTATTTGATTAGTATTGATACTAATTAGTGATATAGACTCATTTGCTTGGTCAAAGTTTTATCATAATACGACGCGAGTGGAAGAGTTGACTTTTGCATAAGAAATTCAAAATCGAATAGGGTTTCCCAAATTCGAATTGTCGTATTTATTTTTGTTCTCCAGATGAAAAGTCTAGTCTCCCACAAGTGGTGGACAAGTTGCACAGATTTTCTGCCTAATCAAAAGTTAAACCACCTCTTGCCTTGGGAATCAAGTAAGTGAAAAATTAGGGTTTGATTATCTCTAACGTAAATATAAGAAATCGTGCATAAGAAAACACTCCCTAATATAAGCAACAAAAAACAATTTACAACGGGAGCTTGATTTACAAATGTGAGAGAGTTGACGAGAGATTTTTCAGTGAGTTCGGACTACAAGATGGTATATCACATATCATTATACAAATGGTGAAAAACTTGAAAAATAAAACTTTCACCTAATTTTTTAATTTAACAAACGATATTATCTACACCAAGGAGAGGGGGCGAGCTTAGCCTCACAATTGTATAATGCCATATATGTGGTGTACCCTGTTTTCCAAACATAATGAAAAATCTCTTGGAGTTGAGGATGGGTTAGGTATTTTGCATAAATGGTTCAGATGTCGAAACCTTCACTGATACTTCATTGTGTATAGTTAAAGTACAATACCATATAAGCAATAAAATCCTGAAGACTTCAACCTGATGACTAAGAAAAAAGAGTATTACGTATCAATTGCAACAACTTTAGTTTAATAAAAAACACAATAATCCTTCGTGAATAAATCGGAAATCATATTCGCTGGCTCCACAAACGACGTGAGATTAGTAATTCGTGTTTGATTGTCAATAAAAATAGGTCACGTACATTTTTCTTGTTTTTGCTTAATTAAAAAAAATAAATAGAGACGAGCATATTGGAGAATAAGATGGGTGTTGCTATATATACACTTATTTTTACCTCTCATGTACTCTTTGTTAATTTATGTTCTTTGATTTTCTTTAATTCATTCGATTCGACAATTGAAAATTAAGAAGAATGTGTAAGAAGAAAAAAAGAGTGTATGGATAACAACACTACAAAAAATTGTATAGACAAGCTTGAGTGGAAATATAAGATATTATAATTGCATCATCTAGGACCCTGCCGTGGGTTTGGTCTTTTCTTGGTCTTCTTTCTCTAGCTGCGTCATCTTCCATTTATAAATCATAATTAAATTACAAGTACATTATGCATCTTAATTTATCCAACGGCTAGAAAACTCTACAAAGAAAGTAAGAGCTTCTAGAGACCACACGATCATCTTGAATTATTAACTTATGGCCCCATAAAACAATATAATGACCTTCTGGTCCCATAAACCAGACAATTTCCATGCTTAATCACATGTCGTTTGAAAGAAAGAATATCGCAACAAACACATCTTAAGCGATGCATGAACTTGATTAATTAAAGCAGCTTTAGCAAAAACTAATTGATCATCTCTTTATTTCGTACAAAAAAAAAACATTATAATATAAATACTAAGTGACGATAGAGCCTTATCTGGAAGTTGCATCTTCCTCCTATAGTGCTCTCTTTTCTTTGGCTTTTTTTACTAGACGAACTATTGATTGAACAACAAGCTAGACGGCCGGGGTTGAGTATGGATTTTTCATGCGGTACTTGTGATGGTGCTTTTGAATCAATTATTTATGTCTTTAGAGATTGTTCATTTGCTACTAAGATTTAGAAAAGTTATCCCGTTCCTAATCAGTTTTATACTGATGCATGTACTAATAATTGATTCAAATATAATCTCTCTTTCATAATGTAGTCTTGGACAATTTGGAATTGAGACTTAGTTTTTGTATGCCTTGTTGATTCCTGTGGCATTGGCGAAACAAAAGTATTTTTTAACAGGATTTTGCTCTCCCAAATGATCCCAAATCAATTATTATTGAAAGACTGGCTTCATGCAAGTATGGTTTCCTCCATGAAGTCTCTTTTGAACACATGCTTTTTTTTTTTATTAGGAACCTACTCCTGAGGATTAGGTAAAGCTTAATGTTGATAGATGTCGCAAGGGTGACCTCATTGGTGCTGGTAGTGTCCTAAGAAACTCGTCGGGGGCATGGGACTCTAGTTTTTGTGCTAATCTTGGTCGATGTGAGATTTTATGTACTGAAGCTGGGGGGTTTTTATTGGGCTGCAACTCGCGTGGAATAATGGAATCAAGAAGATTATGGTGGAATCAAATACTGCATTTGCAATACAATTGATTTTAAATGCAAAAGTGGATAATCACTATGTGGGAAGTTTTAGCATGCCATGTTCTTTTGCACCAAAATTGATCTTGTGAAATCGGCACATTTACCGTGAAAGAATTTTGTTGTTGATGATTTGGCTCATTGGAGTTTTTTATGCAATTTGGGTTCAGTTACAAATATAGTTACAAATATATTTTTTTGAGCAAGCTCCTTCTTCGTAAAATTCTTATGTCGTCTTTCCTTTTCTTTTGAGCTTATGCACCGCCAATAAAAGTATTGTGCCTATTAAAGATTCATAATAATATATCTTTTCATTTTTTGAGCTAATAAATAAGTATATCTATATATTATAAAAATATATCTTTTTATTTTTTTGAGCTAACAAATAAGGTTGTCTGTATATTATTTTGCTTATGTACTTTTGTAAAAGAAATAAGGTTATCTATATATTATTTTCTTATGTACTTTTGTAAAAGAACTTATCATGCGTTAGTGTACGGACTAACAATACAACCCGGCTCCATGCAGGAGCCAAAATATCGTTCGGGTTGGTCAGTGGACACTGCATGTATGGTTGAAACATGCTCATTCTTTACAAATATCTTCATCGTATAAACTGCATAATCAAAATTGTTTATATTCCTAATTTTTATTTTAAGATCAACCTTACAAAAAAATTATTCTAATCTAAGTTCATTTAGTCGTCTAAATGTATTATATAAGTGGGGACCGTTCATCATGTATATGTTAGTTGATACTTATATCGTCAATTTGTTATATACATTTGGATAACTAAATAATCATCGATTCAAATGATTTTTTATGGGTATAATCTTCATATAAAGATTGAGAAATTGAACGGTTGTAATTATTGAGTTAATAAAGTTAATATACACGATTCGAAAGAAGAGAGCTATGCGCATTCACCCTGAAGAGAACGCAAGTATTCCATATATGTAATTATTCTTGCAAAAGGTTGAAGAGAGTTTGAACTCAGGACGTAGTGAGTTGAGAGAATGATCTTCATTCTCATTCGTCAACTGGTCACATTCCTCATTTAGAAAAATAAGGCCCAGCCCAGGTCAGTATCAAACCAATTGCAAGTTGATTTGGCCCGACTAACGGAAAATTACAAGAGTTGTGAGCCCGAAACCCACAACGACTTCGGATCGTTGATTCGAGAAATTGTGGGCCCTGAGGCCCAAAATTTACAAAAACCGGGAATTTGAAGGGCAGGAGGAGACGAGAGGGACTGAATCGCTGAAGGGGTTTTCCGTTCACAGTTTCGAACACAGAGAAACTGCGATTGCAAAAAGTGGTGGCGGAGATGTCTGAGGCGGTGGACGACGAGAGCGTGCGGAAGTTCGTGACGGCTTATTTGAAGAAGAAGGGCTTCAAGCAGGCGGAGAACGCTTTTCAAGAAGAACTAAACAAGAATACCAACAGCTCTTCGTCCCCGATCTCTTTCAATTCCCAATTGGACCCCGACGTCGCCAAGCACGTCCTCTCCTTCTCCCAGTAATCTCTCTCTCCTCCTTCTCTCTCTCTCTCTCTCTCTCTCTTGTTTTTCTTGCACTTCCATTTCGTATTTTGTTGTTAATTTTCGGGTTCTAAGGGTTATTTGTGATGCTTGCGGGATCTAGCTGCAATTTTGATTTTATGGTCCTGATGTATGGAAAATTGAACTTAGGAGCTGAGTTCTGAGTATTTCTCATTGGAATTTCGATTGGTTTTAGTGGGTCGAGTTTCGGACTTTGGCACTACTAGAATTGGGAATTTCAGAGAGCTAAGAACTAGTTTCCTTTAGGTTAATCGCATTGTCGAGATCTGTTCAGTATGAAGGTCTCCGGATATTATGAAATTAGGGTGTCGTAGTTGAGTATATTCTGTCTCGAACAATGGAATTTCGATTCGTGTTTTAGTGGAGGGAGCTTGGAACTTTAGCATGAATAGAATTGAGAACGTTGGAGAGCTGAGAACTAGTTCCCGGAAGGATAAAAGCATGGGCAATATCGGCTCAGTACTAATAAAGGTGTCTTGAGGTCAATGTTCTACAGTATCTGTATGGAAACTGTACGAAAAAGAAGATTATAGTATGGAAGTCGAATCATTATTTGATTGATTATGCACTTCAATGTCAGTGTTTCTAAGACGATAGGCAAATCTGAAATAGGAGCATTCGTTTTACGTGGACACGTATATGCTTATGTTTCTCTTTGTTCATTCTAGTGTTTTTGATTCAAGGTTGCTTTTAATTCCTTAGTTGGCATTCTTTGTTTTACAGGTATGAGGAAGGTCCAGCACAGTATCAAGATGGATATGCCAAGTTGAGATCATGGACTTACACTTCACTAGATTTGTACAGGGTAACTTACTTTTTTGAGTTAATTTTTCTATGGATTTTATTTCTTATACTTTAAGGTTTTATATTTTCTGCATATTAAAAATGGCCTTATTTATATATGCAGCATGAGTTGCTTCGCGTTCTCTATCCTGTATTTATTCATTGTTTCATGGATCTGGTTGCTAAAGGTCATATACAAGACGGTATATCTCTTACTTCTTGCCATGTATCGTATAGTTTTATGTGATTATCGTTGATATCTTACTCTCTAGAGGCTTAAACTTCTGAAGTAACTACTTGCCAATGAGTGAACACCTGTTCTTTGTTCATGTTACCAGCTCGGACATTTTTCAATAGCTTCCGTGAAGACCATGAAATGATGCACCTACGAGATCTACAGAAGTTGGAAGGCGTTCTTTCACCCTCTCATTTGGAGGTGTTTACTCCCACAACACTCTCATTAATGCATTTTTTATTAATGGTTACATCAACACCTTTAAAAAATTTCTCTTATTTCTGTTGTTACTCAGGAGATGGAATTTGCTCATTCTCTTAGGCAGAGCAAAGTCAACATAAAGATATGCCAGGTAATATTCTGGTTCTTCTTTTAGTTATTTATGTAGGCTTTGTATATATATAGCTGAGCAACATATTTTTGGGTCAATTATCTTTCCAGTACTCGTATGAGCTTCTGCTGCAGTTTCTACACAAGTCACAATCCACCACAGTGCTTGGGATTATCAATGAGCATATTAACTTCCAAGGTATATTGATTTGACTTGTGGTTGAAAGGGGGATATGCTGCATAACAAAATATCTAATGTTTAAATTGGTTTTGTAGTTTCTCCTGGACAACCCAGCTCAATTTCCGAAGATGCTGAGGCTGTAACACTTACCGGAAGTAGCCTGGATTCAGCTAATCAGATAAACCAGAAGGAAATACATTGGGGGGTGAGTCAAGAATGCTGATGAGTTACTATATAGTGTGTATGTCAAACTGGTTCTAGTGCTTTAATTGAATTTCTCTGCTGAAAATGAATAAACTTATGTTTGGAAGCTGCATGAAGATTTTTCAAGAATTTCTCATATTACTCATTTGGTGCATATTGGAAGTATCTTCTTGCTTTTAGAAAGATAAAGTTTCTTTTGCTTTTGCATTACATGTTACCCTAAGCTACGGGTTTATATTTTAATAATCACTTAAAAATATGTTTATTGAAATAAGGCAAGTTTTGTGTAAAACATGCACAAAACATGCCGACACATGTGTACTTCCCTGACTTTATATATCACTCATATATTTTTTTGTAGTTGCTCGAAGATTCCTTTGAAGAACGCTTGGAAAAGGCTGGGGCCTTAGACTCTGAAAAAGCAGAAGGAGAAAGCAAAGAAGGGGATGGGGATGAGAATAAGGTGCAAATATGTTTTGAAATGCTGTAACAACTTCATAGCTTCAAAGTACAATTACTGAAGTAATGTGTTTGTAACTATTGACTGGTATATCATTGACTTGAAAATCTGTTTTTTTTTTTTTTTTTTTTTTTTGTTCAGAAAAAATCAAGTGAAGGAGCTAAACAAGGGTCTTCAAACAAAAAGTTGAAAAAGGACAAGGCTTCTGGTGCAACGGCGAAAACTGCACGCCCTGAGGCAACCCCTGTAACTGCAGTACCAAGAGTCAAACCAGAGCTTACTCTGCCAGTAATGTAGTTTCTGGGATCCCTTCCCCCACCTTTCTTTTGACTTTGGATGTAGCTAATAGTAGAAACTGTATGTTGAGATAAAAAATAGTATTGGTTCCTAATTGTTTAAATGAGACTTATTAAATTTAAACTAGAAGTCAGTAAAGTTGGGATCAATTGGAGTAGATACTTAGCTTGAGTTTTATGAAGAATTTTCAGTTCCATGCAAAGCTATTACATGGATCAAAAGGGAGTTGATTTTGTCAGCTACCAGTACGTAAAGTTGATTGATTTTATTAACTGACAGGTAGTAATTTTGAACATGGATTCATTAGATACTTTTGTTAAATGAAGCCTTTCGCTGCATGTCTGTTCAGGGTCTGGGAATAGGAAATTGTTAGTCCATGCTTGAGATCCAATGCAGGTTATTTACTAATCTTTTGTTGATTGCTTCAGTCCCACAGAGGTTGAACAGTCAATCTTTGAAGACTTGAGAAACCGTGTACAATTGAGTAGTGCTGCACTGCCATCTGTCAGCTTTTATACATTCATCAACACACACAATGGGTAATTCCCTTAACTGTCTCTGACCAACACTGGGTTCCATTTTATAGTCCATTACTTAGCTTTTTGTTCAACAATTTGCCAGTTTAAACTGTTCGTCTATATCCCATGATGGATCCATGGTTGCTGGTGGATTTTCAGACTCGTCGCTGAAGGTTTCATCTTATCTTATTAGTTCCTTGTTGTGCATATTGCTCTCCAAGTGTGTGTTAATATTGAAGCATTCTTCAACAGGTATGGGATATGGCAAAGATTGGGCAACAAGGCCTTGATTGTAAGTCTCATAGTAGTTTTTGTGTGACGATTTTTTTTTCTTGTTTGTGAAATATGCAAATATGCAATTATATTGAACTATGCTTGTGCAGCAGCTTTGCAGGGTGAGAATGGTACCACCACTTCAAGTGAACAAGTTTTGTCAAATGGTGGAAAAAAACCATATACCTTGTTTCAGGGTCATTCGGGGCCAGTTTATTCAGCTACATTCAATCCCCTTGGGGATTTTATACTTTCCTCTTCGGCGGACTCAACTGGTATGCTGTCTAAGCTGTTATATATCTCTCTCCCCCTCCCCCTCTCCCTGTCCCATCCCCTCTCTCATACCAATAGACTAGTTGATAACAGTAAGAAACTCCATTGCTATGCTGCAGTTCGGTTGTGGAGCACAAAATTAAATGCAAATCTTGTTTGCTACAAGGGTCATAATTACCCAGTATGGGATGTTCAGGTATTTCTGGTTGAACTTGACATAACCGCAGTAAACTCACGTTTTCTAGCAACAGATTTTAAATCTTGACTTTTGGTCGCATGGGATGCATTTTTGTACTTCTTTATCCACTTCAATCTACCTCTTTTAATTCTACTCTAATGGGAGAGGTTGTCTTATGCAGTTTAGCCCTGTCGGTCATTATTTTGCCAGTGCTTCACACGATCGAACAGCAAGGATTTGGTCTATGGACAGAATACAGCCTTTGAGAATAATGGCTGGGCACTTATCTGATGTTGATGTCAGTAACTCTCTCTCTCTCTCTCTCTCTCTCTCTCTCTCTTTATGTCTGCATCTGTATTGTTGTATATTTGAAGATGTTCAGTATTTTATTGAATTACTGCCTCTGTAATCCATGCTACCAAATTCTAATGTGTGGATTTTTTTTGTTTTGTTTTAGTGTGTGCAATGGCATGCCAACTGCAACTACGTTGCCACTGGCTCTAGTGATAAAACAGTTAGATTGTGGGACGTACAAACTGGAGAGTGTGTCCGAATATTTATTGGTCACAGGAGTATGGTTTTGTCTCTGGCAATGTCACCTGACGGTCGCTACATGGCATCTGGTGATGAAGACGGCACAATCATGATGTGGGACCTTTCAACTGGGCGCTGTGTTACACCTTTGACGGGTCACACCTCATGCGTATGGACACTTGATTTCAGGTAGATCATCTTTTCTTTCTCTTACCATAGTTTTCCGTTTAGAAAACTGTCTAAAGTATGATTTTGATATGTCAGTGGTGAGGGTTCGCTTCTTGCTTCTGGGTCTGCCGATTGTACTGTAAAACTATGGGACGTAACTGCAAGTACAAAGTTGCCAAGAACTGAAGAAAAGTGAGTTCCTCAACTCTTATTTCGTTCTTATGAGATTCTTTAAACACAGTGATTTCACTAACATTATGGTTTCGATCAGCAAAAGTGGAAATACCAGCAGACTCCGATCATTGAGGACTTTGCCGACCAAGTCTACTCCCGTCTACTCGTTACGGGTAAATGCACAAATTGTCAATAACAGCAACTTATCCATCTTTGCTCAATAATTATAAACAGGTGAGAATTACATTTAATGTTTGTGATTTTGTTCTGGTTGCAGTTTTCTCGAAGAAACCTTCTATTTGCTTCTGGGGTTCTTTCAAAAACTGTATAAAGTTCACTCCGTCTAGGCTTGATCTAACACGAGGAGAGGTCTCGTAACGTGCTGTACAAGTCTCGTGACCGGCCCTTCTCATGCTGCTGTGTGCCAACAGTCGGTAAGGCACCTCGTGTGTCACGACACATTGAGAGATTTTGTGACAGTTAAATGGTGTATGTTTTTATTGTCCCCGGATACATTTTGCATAAATTGTAGTTTCGTACTCGATCCCTTTGCGACAATGGCTCCGAGTAAATGAACAGAACCCTCGATTTTGCGCTCTTATAGTGCAAAATTGATCTTTTCCGCTTGTATGGTTTTCATGCCCCTAAAGTAGGGTTTTAACTTTTAATGGCTCCTACGGTTCCTTGTAAAGAATGATTGTACGAGAAACCATTTGTATTTGTGTTTTTAACCCAACAGTCAGAATATTCATGGTAAATTGGTAATTCACAATCTCCTGATCTCAGACTAAACAAGTAATTTTGAAATTTGAATGAGATTGCGAGAATTTTGGTTTTTTTTTTTTTTTTTTTTTTTTAAATGGAACTAGCTGGTCGTTTCGCCACGGTCGTCCATCTTTCCAGAGGCTAAAAGATTTATAGAGGCATTTTTAATCTCCCTAGCCACCATGTGAATCGACCTCAGGACGTACTATCTGAAATACAAGATTGAAATTCGTTCTCAACCACTACATGAGTCGAAACAAGAGTCGGATATATATAAGTATCATTCACATTTCACATTCTTAACATATCTTGCATTTACTAATGCACAACGAACGAAAAAGTGAGTCAATTTTTTGGATTATTTTTCATTCATATATCTTACGTTTACTAATACACAACACAACGAAAGAAAATGTGAGTCCAATATTTGGTATCATTTTCCATTCATGATTTCTTCCATCGTTATGTCGTTAAAAAAATGAAAAAGGAAATGTCAGAAGTGGGATTTGAACCCACGCCCTCGTTAGAGGACCAGAACTTGAGTCTGGCGCCTTAGACCACTCGGCCATCCTGACTGGATGATGTTGGTGGCTAAGGTACACAATTTTACATATATATCGTTTAACTAAAATTCCAAGATCACAAAAGCAGAAGGGAAAAACCAGTGCAAGAATTCATGCATCTCAGTTTAAGCTATAAGTTCCTTTTCTTGCAATTGAATATTAGTTTGTCAATTTTTTTTACATGTTGGCCCTTAACAACATTGCACTTTACAGAAGGAAAAAAAAACATGAATAAAAGGGGTTTTTATAAAATCTTAAAAGTTGTGGAGTGATTTTGGTAAACATGTCGTGAGAAGTGGATGAATAATTGATTGAAATACCTTTCTGAAACGTAGTGGAGAATGCATTTTAAAGGTAGAGCGAAGAACTGTAACTGTCATAACTACTTAAGTAGGTCTATGACCACTAAAAAAATATACTAATTAGAGAACGAAATGCACGAACTACCTTCATTCCCCTAGAGTTGTTTGTTTTTCCGATTAACTTGGCGCTTGTCTATTTAGCCCTAATTGATTTGGTTTCTGAGAGCACTGACAGGGCTGAACTCGTAACAAGACCAAATTCTTTTTAGATAATCAAGGGTAAAACTTGACCCAACAGGATCCTCTTCGGATCCTTTTGATGAGGATCTTGAGGATCTGTAAATCATGTCTGTTCATTGTATATCGTACGGTCAAATTTTGTCAAGTACTGTTTGTATTTAATTTTAAATAAAAATATTTAAAATGATTTTTTACCAGACGATGTACAATAAACGGATCACAGGGATCCTCATAAAGAGGATCCGGATTCAAAACTTGACATCGCATCCTAAAATCTTAATAAATAACAGTAAAAGGACAGTACTTGGCCATAGTAAAATATGCACCCAAGGAACTTTTGGCACCATGAAATGCACCAGTTTCTCTGACCAAACAGAAAACACTTGCCGCGAACAGCAGCGATAAAACGACCAGTACATGCAATCGGCCATGATACATACATGACTAAGCTCATAATTTTGGACAAAGCAGGTATTTTCTCACTCCAATGCAATCAATAACGTCCATTTAACAGCATAGTTGGTGAGATACAAGCTTAACGGAGTTTCTGAATTGATCTAAAACCAGAAACCCTACACAAGGTGATATTCGGATGAAGTAAAAAACGAAGAGACAACCATTATCAAAGGGGAGAAAAGAAGAAGTCGCCATATATATATACTCAGCAAGGGAAAATTTCTGCATACCATATTTCCATATACTTGTATGAAAAAACCATTCCCAGAATTAATTTTCTTCAAAAGTAAAAAAGAACATACATACAATGATTTTTCCATTAAAGCCTTGTACAAAAAGGCATCTACCACTAAATAATAATTGAAATTTGTAAGAGGATTAACCGTATGAAGAGGGCAATTCGTGTCGGTCTTTACGAAGGCTTCCAAAAATATGGGAAAGCACTTACTGGTTGAACTCCACGCTCTCCAAACCTACACAAGGTGTAGCGAATCCAGATCCTCCGCTGAAATAAACAAAAGGGGGGCTCCATTATCGCAGACATATCTCCCCATGGCCATCCGCAGTGAAAGAGAATAGCTGAGCTCCAACACTAACGCCATATGGGGATGATGAACTCAAAAGCAACGTCCAACAGGCAGATGTGATATATTATATACTATGACGATGAATCAATAGTATCCTGCAAATTTTCACAAGAATTTGGATTATTTAAATATACGTGTGTATATCAGCTCCTGATCAAAACCTTAGCAAAAACCTAAATACACTATAACAACCAATCATCAAAGAAAAGGTCTCATCTACAAGGGGGAATCACACATGAATATAGAGCAGAAGCAGGCTTAAACTTTATATGTTTGACGGAAGATATACTTGAATGAAACTCTGAAAGATAATAAATAATGTTTTAACAATTTATAACTCCTGCAGACACAACCTCGTAAGTGATTCCAAAGTTTCGTTTCCATATACGCGATACATAAGTATATATTTCACGCCATCTCCCCTCACGAATATGGTTGACCTAAAAATACCAAACTTACCGGTTGATGTTTATGATCTTTCAACGAATTCATGATCTGGACTGAGATTCACCAATTGATTTAGAAATAAGCAAAGAAATTCTAGGGCTTATAACAAAGCTCTTTCTCATTAAAACTAAATCAGTATTTACATCTGAAGTAAGGTAGACTTTATATATTTATGTACTTTCCTAAATGACATAATTAAGAATTACACAACATTCTAAACTAACACAGCTGTAGTTGAACAGACACCACATCAGTATGAATTATGCTGATGTGGCATCAGGCTATCTGCCCTCAATCTCATACTATAGGACTCTCTCTATCAAGAGTTTGTTTCTAAGATATATAAGAAAAGTGGAGAATGCAGTACTTGTCACTATGTATTCAAGTTGTTCAGAGGAAAAACGTGATGAACTCTTAGATCTTGACACTGAACTCTTTCGCAAATGAAATGCACATCAATCGTGTTTAGTATGACTATGGAACACTGGATTACGAGCCAGCGAGATGGAAGCTAGATAGCTAGGTTTCAAATCTTGAGTATTGTCAGTTAAAAAAAAAATCTGGACAATATTTAATATTAATTGTAACCATTATACTAATCTACCAATAATTCATAACTCATGAATAAAGTTCAACGAAGATTTTACTTTAACCATACAAAAAGGACTATGTTTGAAATTTTATCAAGCTATTAAACTCCTAACTAGAATTTGTAAGCAACTAAACATGATATGCACTTCTGGACTTCAGTATAAAATGTATATGATAACGACCAACTTAAACTTATTTTGAGGACACAGGTACATACGTTCTTTCGTTCTTCACCAAAATGAAACAATGACCAGCACAAGAAAATCAATCAAAATATCATGAAATGATGAGTATAGTTCAATTAGAAATGTCCTTACCATATGCTATTGATTCCAAATCCACTAATTTTCACTAGGTGAATTGCTTGAGGACCCTATGAAGAGTAAAGCACGAATATTTTTTATGTTCTAACAATAATGGATTTTTTGTTGGAATCCCACATCGATGGGGAAAGCATGTGGGATTCCAACAAAGGTGGCTTTAAATATGATTACTCTACTCTAATTAATACCAAGGTTTTTTGTGGTAAAACCTCTCACCTGACGGATTGGGCAGGTGGTAAAGTTGAGGACAGTATCGGTGTCGTTAGAGTGGGATCCCCGGACCCGTTGATCTAAAAATAAAATTCCCACGGTTATAGGTTTGTGCAAGCCAAAGGCTTGTCACCAGGAAGTATGGACTTGGAAACAAGCTTGGACTCTTAACATAGAGCCGAGCCAGCCTCTGAGTTCTTAAGAGACGCTTCCTAAAAAAATTGAAAACAAGTCTGGACTCTATTGGAGCCAACCTCTGAGTTTCAATTGTCAATGCCACTAAATGGGGTTACACGTGAGGGGGAATGTTGGAATCCTACATCGGTGGGGGAAGTCAATAAGGGTGGCTTTAAATATGATTACCTTAGTCTAACTAATAACGAGGCCTTTTATGGTAAAACCACAGATTGGGCAGGTGGTAAAATTAGGAACATTATTGATGTCATTAGAGTGAAACCTCTCAGGCCCCTCGATCTAAAAACAATTTTGAACAATTTTGAAAGATATAGATAATCATCAACATCGATCACATTAACCACACAACAAACAAGCAAATAGAACAAAAGATCAGATGGAGATACAGTCTCTTAATCTTTCCAAGGTATGTGGAGCTTTCCATTTTTGTTTACTTGGTGGGATTGCTGAAAAACGTCCCCAAAATTTCACTTCTGCTTCTCACATCTCACATCAGTAAGTACTGATGGAACACCGCAGCAACATTATGGTCCGATCACAGACAATAAAGTGGTCACCACGGACAATGTATGTGGTGGTTGTTAATCCCAGCGCATGCATGCATGCAGTACTACAAAGTTCCAACCCCCAAGCTTGGACCTTGATGCCAGTATCATGTGATTGAGATGGTAAGCCATTTAGTACACGAGGAACACAACAAACTCAATCTGAAGCGATGCCAAAGCAACTTTTTCTCTTCTATTTGTACTTTCGAAAGATAAGGCTGAAGCCATCTTTAATTGGCTTACCAATCACATGAATTAAAAGGGTATTGTTCCTCCTAGCTAGACTTGTCAAAAAAAAAGCTCATGTTGCTCAGTTTAGTGAATCTGGACCACAAAATTTAACAAAAAAACAGCATGAGCAAGATCTGTATGTACCTTCTCCTAACATAAGAATCTTATGAACACCATCAAAAGCCTAACAGTACCTCACATTCACATGCAAGTTAGTTATATCCCGTACCGATTTGACATATAACTTCCATGCGTATTTGCTGGAATAATTTGTTGACTTATGCCTTCATAACATCGAAGAAACGTACTGAGAATGGGATGTGGCTAGTGTTTGATATGTAGAACCTATATAGAATAATATTTTGTACGTGTGGCCACACACAAGTGTACATGCTAGATAAATGAAAAACCAAATACAATGAGTTAGATGTTAAAAATCAATTGCATTGCATGCATATCAACTTACAGGAATGTCGATGGAAAAAGGAAGAAGGACCACAAAAAGTCTAGATTCTATAGATACATGAAAAAGTAATAGCAAAAAAAATTGCTAAACAAATGTAATGAGAAATTACAACACACAGTCACACAAATTAACTAACTAAATGGTTACTAATTTATAATCGTAACCAGTAACCATACAAGAAATAGTACAATTTTGGGCATGAATCAATGTTAAGCCACAAAAAATGGCTTCAATTGTATAGCAACTTCAGACTCAAAGTGAAATTAATGCTATAAGGAATACATGACATGCAATTCTAAAATTAATATAAGATCAATCCATGCTTCAAAACTTACTAGTCTATCACAGTCATGATTGTTTGCTAACAGCGCATTCCATTTTGAATAAAAAAAAACCAGTTTGTGGACATATATGAAATAAATTTCACTGCAAGATAAAAGCAAATATTGAAATTATTCATGTTACTGCAGTATGCATTAAGATCCAGTATTTAATTGGGTTAGAAATACTTACCAGCAGCGTCTAATTAGAGACACAAGTCTAAAAATAAAATCCAAATAAATATATGTATGCCATAGATCAAATAGATGAAAATATATACATAAATTTCGGTGCAAGAAATGAACCACCAGATGATTTTGATCATTCCGAAAGCAAATTCATACCTGTTAAGTTTTCATCTGATGAAACTTGAAAGATATAGCTCCATACACAAGCCCAAAAAAAGGAAGAAAATACCTTCAACTTGACAATGGGTGGACCGTTGTATCAATCCATAAACCTTACCTGCAAAATCAACCAAACAAACAAGAGACGGATAACAAAACCATAGTCGTTTTATCTTCGATCATCATATTAAATCACAATAGAATTATAAGAACTATATGCATTCACTGATGATATTTTCAAAGATAATGGGTGTGAAATTAACTAACTAGCTGGTTTAAAATAAAATTTTGTAATCAATAGTAAAGCAAGCAAATCAACCCTACTCAGGCTGCTAAATAGGGTTCTACAGCAATCCATTAATTAAACCAAATACCAAAAAAGGTCCAAACAAAGAACCAGTTTCCAAGTAAGAATCGCATGCGTATGAATTTAAAAAGGGATCAAAATTACCAATTTTTGGACTACATCAGGATTTCAAGATGACGAGTGAGGAAGGAAGGGAGAGAAAGGGAGGACCATACTAATACCAGAGAGCGTGAATGATGGTCCCGTACTAATGCTATGCTTGATAACCTGGTTTTTGCCGCTAATTTCGCACAGTAAACAGATATATCCACATTCTTATATATAAAACAATATCAAAAGTCACGCTCTCATTTCACCAGTTTCTGATAAGATAACATAAAATAATTGATATAATATACATATAATCACTTACCGATTTCAAGAGAGTAACAGGAGCATGCTTTCTTAGCTACGCTAGGCTTAGGGATTCAGTTTACTTTGAAGTCTGAATTCCCTTTTGAGCAGTTAATTAAGCACCATAAATAAAAGATTTTGAGAGAGAGAGAGAGAGAGAAGAGAGGGGAACTGGTGAAATAAATTAAAGAGAAAGACCAGAAGAAGGATGGGGATGAGAAGGAAAAAATGAAGAACTTGATATTAATCCGGCAGTGGAAATGGGGAAGCTGACAGACAGAGACATGAGCACGCAAAAGCAATGGCATACGCTTTATGGCAAGTGCCTCTGTGTGCTCACTCTCTTCTGTCAATTTCTACCCTAAGTCCCAACCAAATTAACACTCACCACAATAATATAACTACCCAATTGCCAATTTCTTTTGATTAATAAGAAGAAAAACTTTGTGAAGAAAGAAAAACTTGAAAGCAAAAAAGTAATGAAAAGACTGATTGAAACGGGTCAGATCTGAGAACCCAGGAAGAAAGAAAAATAAAACCCATATAAGGAAAGATACCAAAATGTCAGAAAAATCTACGAGTAATACTATTTTGGTGTAAAATAAATTTAGGGTTTCGCTCAATGGCAAAAAATAAAAGACAAAACGAAGAAAAAATGGGAGCAACCTCCACAAACCCCAATACCAAAAGAAGCTGTACTGCTGCTTTGTACTACCCTCTCTCTCTCTCTCTCTCTCTCTCTCTCTCTCTCTCTCTCTCTCTCTCTCTCTCTCTCTGTTACTGTCTGTCTCTCTCTCTCTTCATTGACTGTTCTTATTTATGACCTTATCTCCTCCCTGCCTTTCTCTTTTTCTCTCTCTATCATGCAGAACGGGACGTCCAGGTGTCCGTAACACGTAGCCAGAGAAGTGACCTGAGTGAATCCACAGTGCGGGAACGGCGAAACCCAGAACGGTCAAATTAAAAGGGAAATCCTCAAGAATTTGATGTTTTTTAAAGGTTTGTGGTGGGAAGGTGGGAGGAGAGGATGACAGAGGGATATGAGTTGATTGGTTTTTTGGGAAGACAATTCTATTTAGACAAATAAAGCTTTTTTGAGAAAAAAGGAAAACAAAGTCTGAGATTAACCTAAAGATTAACCGAGAGACGGAGACGATTCTTGATTAGTATTTTGTGTGTGTTGAGATGAATAATTGGTTGGCTGAGATTGTTTCAGAGTACGTGTAACACGTGTCCTTTACAACACATGGATGGGGTGAGAGTTTTCTGACTGCGTCTGTTACACCATTACATAATATGTTATAATACTGTCATGTAATATTATTATCAAGTATTATAGTATAATTGATATAGTTGATATTTTATTTTAAAAACTTAATTGGAATTTATGGAGTGTTGCCGATTCATATGCATAAATAAATATGAATTGGAAACACTTATGACAATTATCAACTATGTTTAAAAGAGTAATGCAATTGATAGAGATTAATGTCACTGCATGTATGTCTCCCGCTGTTTCACACCTTGAGAAACGACAGTAGTAAGGGTAATGAAATACAGCAGACACCAAAACGCAAAAGCCGAAAATAAAATACAGCAAGAAGACATGAATAAAACCAAATCTCGCTAGCGAAAACAATACAAGAAAAGCCGAAATGACTATGTGAGAAACCCCAATCAGTCTCTATTGCAAAAATTCGACATAAAATTAGGAGCTGGATCCCAACAAGAAAACCTTGATCATATAGCACCATGGTTTGACAATGCATCCGCTGCAATTAAGCAATGTAATGTGTTTAAACTTTAGCACCTATCACTATTTGATATTGGTGTTAAAAAGCCACCATGGCGTTCCACATATTGATACAAGTTCTTAATAAAAAGCTTTGATAGGGCAGGATAATTACGTGACTGCTTAAAACATAGGATTTCTGTAGATTGGTTTAACCTCAGGGCTATCCACTATCCTAGTGAGGCAATTTTACTGAAGTTAGTTTCAACACATTTAGGGTTTGTTTGGAACTGTTTTTTTTTAATATTTTTAAAATAAATCTTTAATAAAAATATAAATAGATTTTACTTTTTAAAAACATTTTCTTTAAAATTATTTTTAATCATTTTAAAGCATTTTTAAAGAAGCCCGAAATGCTTTGTAGCCATTGATTGATATGACTTGGAGTTTGAGTATGAAACCAGCCGTATTCCCTGCCGTCAGATTGCAATGATGGTAGGGTGAGGTACTCTGGACCGGTGTCTTCTTGGAAGTTGGGGTGAGTGGCTGATAAGACTGCGCCATCGAGGGAGACAAACTCCCTACCTTTGGTGCTTTTCCCTTCTTTGCCATGCCAACCGCCCAGGTCCACCATTCACTGTAGCCCTTCCCGAGGGCAATATTGTCAAACAATTGCATAAAACCCTACCCTTCCTACTCCTTTGCTTTCCGGCTTCTGCTGTTTGCCGACACATGCCTGTATGATTCTTAATCGAATGCAATGCGTGATTCGCATCTATCAAGAATACAACTAATCAAATATAATATATCAAAAATTTATTTGATGATCATTGTAACAAATTGAATATAAATGTTAAATTCTCTTCTTTTTTAATAGATATGTCAAATATTTATTTTATTATTTTATTAGGCCTAGAGTTATACTAACTATTAAAAATAATCAAAATTAATTCTAATTTTTATTTTATTGGTTGTTAATGGAATTTATGTATTAAAAAATTCAATTAAATACATTTGACTCCTTTATTTCTTTTAATTCTATTTGGTATATTTGAGATGTTCTTTGAAGATGGTCTAAATGATCAATCAAGCACTAACTACTGTCTTTATCAAATTTAAACAGAGATTATACTTCTAGATCCAGATAAATATGGCTCCCCATTTCTCTATTTATCTGTTTAAATTTATTTGTTACCTATTTACTGTACTTTCTACTTACAATGAATAATTACTATACTCTCTACTTGCGATGGTAATTATTCAAATTATAAATCACAATATAAAAATTTTCTTTTAAATAATAAAATTTAACATCATTTAGTCATCGAAATCAAGTGTATAAAACTCTATAGTCAAAATTAATAGAAGTATCTGAATCGTCTACTTAATTTGCTACAATTGATTCGTTGAATTTTAATTGATTTTCTATTAAAGTAAATTTTACCAAGTGTTTTATAATATGAATTATTTTGATCACAAGCAAAAAATTATGTGTATTGACCACGAACTATTTTGAGAAGCAGTTCCTTCATAATTTGTGGAGTCAAGTATCTTAGTTCTATACTTGAGGTTTTTAACTTTTAGATTCATAGTTAATTAAAGATGCATAAAATTAATATAAGTATTCGAATCGTCTACCTAATCTACTACAATTGAATTGTTAAATTTTAACTGATTTTCTATTAAAAAAAGGGCGATCTGCCCATTTAGTGCATGAACTATCACTTAGTGAAAATTAGGTCTCTGAATTATTTTTCAGTAAAATAAGTCTCTAAATTCATTAAAAATTGCTAATCTCATCATTACTATTATATTCAAAGCTATTTTATCCAATTTATTGTTAACTTAAGTCACTTTACACACTTTAAAGTGTAATATCGTCATTTTCTCGTCTATAAGCCCTTAACATTTCATATAGGTTGCGAATCTACATCCAATTTACCGTCCAAAGTTAACTCCAAACACTATTTCTTTATGAAAAATTTTCAATGTGTATCACATGCAAGAAACATGATTCAAATTGACAAAAAATTGAATATAGTAACTTCGAATCTAATATTAGGGATGTAATTGGCAGATTTTTATAATTTAAGAACTGATTTTTCTGAAAAAATAGTTTAGGGACCTAATTTTCATTGAAGTGATAATTTAGGAACTAAGTTGACAGTTTACCCTAAACAAATTTACAAAGTATTTTATAATATAAATCATTCCAATCACAAGTAAGAAATTCTACGTATTGGCCAAGAACTATTTTGAAGATGAGTTCCTCTCTAGTTTGTGGAGCCAAGAATCTTAATTTGTTCTAAACTTGAGGTTTTTAACTTTTGGATTCATACTTAATTAAAGATACATTAACTAAAAGCTACTACAACAACAAACAATAAAGCCTTTTCTTACTAAATGGGGTTGATTGTATGAATCTTAGAATGTCATTGCACTCGGTTGTGTGCTACGTCTTCCGTTAGATTCAAGTACTCTAAGTATTTTCTTAGAGTCTCTTCCAAAGTTTTCCTATGTCTTCCTCTATCCATTCGGCCCTGAACCTCTGTCATGTAATCACATCTTCTAACTGGAGCATCAATAGACCTTTGTTTCACATGTCCAAACCACCGTAACCAATTTTCTCTCATCTTTCCTTCAATTTCAACTACTCCTACTTTACCTCGGATATCCTCATTCCTAATATTATCTTTTCTTGTGTGCCCACACATCCAATGAAGCATTCTCATCTCTGCTACACCCATTTTATGTACGTGTTGATGCTTCACCGCCCAACATTTCGTGCCATAAAGCATTGATGGCCTTATTGCCGTCCTATAAAATTTTCCCTTGAGCTTCAGTGGTATACGACTGTCACACAACACGTCGGATGCACTCTTCCAATCCATCCATCCAACTTGTTTTCTATAGTTAAGGTCTCCATCCAACTCTCCGTTCTTTTGCAAGATAGATCCTAACTAGCGAAAGCAGTCGCTCTTTAGTACTTTCTGATCTTCAATCCTCACCCTTAACTCATTTGAGGCATACATTAACCAAAAGCTAACAGTTAAAATTTTAAAAATAAAGAATACTTTGAAATACCGTAAAATTTTATGTTTACAAATCATACACTACGAGTTTATTTTCACTAATGCAAAACTCTTATTCATATTTGGATTACAACTAATGGTATGTATGAATTTTGTTTTCCTTACATATTCCTAAATCTTAAAACTCAAATCTGGCTTTCAATTTGCAATTTGTTAAAAGAAGTTCGATTTCAATTCCATACCCAACAATTGTTGAAAGAGAAAAATTGTTTAAAGTATATGAAGTCCAAATTCATCATCTCCTAGTTAACATGTCACCTGTAAGAATCACCTACCAAGATAACTAATGATAGTAGAAATAAGTTGCAAAGGACTTGTATTTCAGTAGTATGAAATAATTATACTCTTATGCTTAATTCTTTTTTCGCCTAATATTACTTATGCAAATAAACAAATTAATTCGGCTCTTCCACAAAAAGTAAAAATTATAAATCGGTCCTAGAATAGCCTGCAGGAAGCAATGCAAATAATACTGCAGAAGATATCGTGTGACCAAGAACTAACACGTTAAAATTGTGTTAAGGCTTATGTTGTTAATTAGTGCCATCGTGTGGTTGACGGGGACCAATCAGTATCATTCCCATTCAAGGAATATATTTTGCCAAATAAAGTCCCGTTCTAATCCTAGTCGAATGAATCATATATATATGATGCTACGGTTTCTTAAATACTTTTTAGAAGAAATTCGCATAATCATGCTAATTTTTTTTTTAGTAATAACGAAAAAATGTAGTTGGTTTAATCAATTTCGAATTTTATATTAAAACTAGTATTTGGTGTTTCTGTTTAAGCTGTACAGGATGAAATTTTCTATATTCTTGTTTAGGTAGAATATTTATTCACTTCACTCACATTTTTTGGCTAAATATTCATTCATTTGCTTGTGGCTTAATAAAATAAAATAAAAAATCCTACAAGTGAAAATGCTGAAAAAGTTATTCCAATTTCAAATACTCACAAAAAAAGCGAAAATATATACTCTTGATTATTGTCCTTTTTGTCTTTCTGCAGCATCTCTGCCCCGAAATTTTGTTATAATTTTCGGAATTATTTGGGTTAACATCATCGGAAAAGAAAAGAGGTGCGACCAAAAGTAAGAACAAAACTGAAATATTGTTAAATGTATATAATTACACTAAATTCATCTAAAGTAAAATAAGTGGGATTCAAAATTTGATCTAAAAAAATAGAGCACACTACTCTAATCAATTAAACTAAACTCATGTCTCCTTTAAATACATTACTTGAGAAAAATGAAAAATGTATTTAGTAAAGAGCTAGCAAGTGATCTGCAATTACGATGCATGTTGTTAAACTAAAGGTAGTCAATTACTGCACAACATACAGGAAATAATTGGTGCATATATCTATGGGAAAGACAGAACACGCCCTTAAAGCCAATAGATTTTTTAGTATGCTTGAAACACAGACATAACGCATACCATAATACAATAGGAAGAAAGTTTCTTTTTTAAAGTGGCTAATTTCCTCCCCGACCATGCATGGACCATCTAACTTCCCTTTCCTTCCATTTAAATACTTGTATTAGTTTAACCACATTTAGGGGGACTTCACTCATCATTCATGGACCACTCGCAATTTCAAGTTGTCCCCATACAAAATTTCAAAGAACATTTTTATTCAATTTTGTCCGTAAATGTAATTAAGCTGGCTTCAAAAAAATAATTAAGCTCATAGCAATTGAGTTAAGTTAATATATACGGTCTAGATCTCTTTAAAAAGTGATCAATTTATTAACAAATATCAAACATGTGTTGAGAATGAGTCTCATATTAATGAGAGGAGGGATCTTGCATGGGCTTATAAGATGTTGAGCTACTCCCATATTGTCAATTGATTTTATGGTAAAACCTTAACTTCTTTATGATATCAAAGCAGATTGTCCCACGTGTGAAGCCAAACAGTCACACACGCTTTACATCACCTCGTTGTGTTGTCCATGTGTTAGGCTTAAAAATTCGCCACACATGAAAGGACGTGTTGAGAATGAGTCCCACATTGACGAGAGGAGGGACCTTGCATGGGCTTATAAGAGGTTAGGTTATTCCCCATGTTGAGCCAAACGGCCACACGCGCTTTACGTCACCCTGTTGTGTTGTCCACATGTTAAGCTTGAAAATTCGCCACACATGAGGGGGTGTGTTGAGAATGAGTCCCACATTTATGAGAAGAGGAACCTTGCATGGGCTTATAAGAGGTTGAGCTATTTCCCATATTGTCAATTGGTTTTATGATGGAACCTTAACTTCTTCAATTTGTAGAATTGAACACAGAAAGGATATGGAGGAAAACGAAAGAGAAAACCAGAGAGAAAAGAAGAAGCAGAGAAACGAGAGCCGGTGTAGCTCTTAAGCAAACATAAGATGATGATTACAAATGACTCTGTTCATTTATATAAAGCATGAAAGCCTTCGTAGCTCTTAAGCAAACACAAGAGCTTCTAACAACACTAACAGATTTAACAAACTTCTAACAGATTTTTTATGGTGTGGCAACACTAACAGACTTTTGATGAGGTGGCAGCAGTCAACTATATTCAACATCTCCCCTCTATCTTAGCTGGGATTTTCGAACTTGAGATTGTAACAATGTCTAACAAATGAATGATTATGAAGACCCTCAGTTAACACATATGCTGCTTGATCATCAGTGGGAATGTAGGTCACTTCCAAGTCCAGTGTTAAGATCTGCAGCCCACTTAGAATATGAAAATGTAGTGAGATTGGCCACTATATCTGCAGAAGACACAATGGCACTTTGGATTGTGCCTTGAAGGTACCTAACGATTTTCTTGACAGCTCCAAAATAAATTTCAGTTGGTGTGAAAGTTATGAATTGGCAAACTGAATTAACCACAAAAGCAACATATGGCCTAGTAAAGGTTAAATACTACAACGAATCAACTATGCTTTTGTATATGAGTATAGCTAGGGTCTCGTGACCTCGTAATATTCTTATGTAATCTTATATATGGGTAAAAGAAGAAAAATAATGTGATATATAGCAAGGATCTCGTGACCTCATGATATTCTTATGTAATCTTTTTTTTTTTTCATGCTTATGCTTCGTTATCAACAAAAAAAATGTGCAGATATCATTTTCGTAAAAAAAAAAATGTGAGATTTCAATCAGATGATGAATTTCTTCTTCAGTCCTAAAGATAACCATTACTGAATAAGTTAAAACAATAACCATTAATATTGATATGTGTTGTGACTTGTAACATGTGTGAGGACCTCCTTTTGTTCCAAGCATAGCATAATCTATCACTGCCCATCTCCACCCTCCAATTATCATTCAAGTCAACTGTGAATACTTAAACTTATATTGTTCACACACACAGAATCAAATCAAAATAGGACAGATAAAAGATATATAATTAAGAAACCTTTTGTTTCCCAATTGCCATCCCCACAGTTGATGGCTAATATTTGTCTAGGAATCTTTACAAAGTGCGACTTGCAACCCAACCCCATGTGTCAATTGTCAGTAATGCAATGTGCAGATGCAAGTGGAACCCTTAACCTTCATGTTCAGTTACAAATGGAATCCTTAAGCTTTGTTTAGTTCTAATAGTTCCTCCTTCGTACGTACGTGAAAATATTAAAATGTGACCATGACCACGATCACTTAGGGTCTAATCTTTGTTTAATTTTACACCTCCATTTGTTTATCTACACACCTCTCTTTATTTTTGAATTTTAAATTTAAAAAATCAAAGAGAAATCAAGAAAGAAATTAGCAAAAGTGTGCAAAAAGAGAAAAATACTGTGTTAGCTTCATTTCCCTTATAATAATAACAAAGTTAAGCACCCAACAAAGTTGTTGATTGATCTCTGTCTATACACACATAATGTTATTTTGTGAGAATGTGATGATAAAGTCCCACATCGGTGAGGGATCAAATAATTAATAATGTAAGAGCTTATAAAGAGTTGAGCTACTTCCCCCATATTGACAATTAGTTTTATGGCATAACTTCAACTTTTTTCATGGTATTAGAGCAGGTTGGCCCACTTGTGAAATCCAACGGTCACACGTGTAGAAAATATGGAAGAGAATGTGTAGAAAATATGGAAGAGAATGCTTTGTGAAAAATATGGAAGAGAATGCTTTTTCTCATTAATTTTTCTCTACAAGATTACAAGGATATATATACATGATACAAATGTGTAGGTAGGACAAGGTAGCCGTCCTAGTGTGTAGGTAGGACAAGGTAGGACGGCTGTAGAGGACAAGGTAGCCGTCCTAGTGTGTAGGTAGGACAAGGTAGGACGGCTGTAGGACGGCTTGACGGCTGTAGGATGGCTAGTGTGTAGGTAGGACAAGGTAGGACGGCTGTAGGACGGCTTGACGGCTGTAGGACGGCTTATTCTTCCAATAATAATATTATATACAATTACACAAGGACTCCAACCATATTCCTTATTTGTCTAACAACACGTGCTCCACGTCACCCAATTTGTATTGTCCACGCATTAGACTTGAAAATTCGCCTCACTTGAGGGGCGTGTGAGAATGTGAGGACAAAATCTCACATCGATGAGAGATCAAATCATGTAACAACTTATAAGAAATTGATCTACTCCTCATATTGTCAATTGTGTGATACATGCCAATCCTGTACCCATGCGTAGAAATGCAAAGTATCCCATCTGCATGCTAAGATTGAACATAACTAGGGTTATCATTATTGCGCTTTTTACATTAGTGCGAACGCTCATGCTAGTATTCATATTTTGGAAAGGAAATTAGTTGGGAAAACATATAAGCCAATAAGGTTTTGGATATATTTTAAGATTCATTTGTGTGTGAGCTATTTTGGTGGTTGAAACTAGGGCTAGATGAATACAGTGTCTGTAGAAAGTCTATCGGTATACAGTGTTTGTAAAGACCCTACCAGTTTCATGAGAAGTTATATTGACGGTGTACTCGTGACATATACAAGTTGTTTTTTGAATTAAAGAACATAAAGATTTGACTAGATGACAAAAGGAAAGTCACTTTTGCCACATGAACATTCTCTTTAAGTGTTTTGTGGCCCTTTCTTTAAAGATACATTGCACCTTTTTTTTTCTTTTTTTTTTTTGGTAAACAGATACATGGAAAATTATCCTCAATGAATTCTTTTCATAGGGATTCCGTGATCGTGATCGTTCTTCGTACATCGTGCGGTCAATTATCGTTAAGTACCATTTATATTTAATTTTAAATTTAAAATTTAAAATGATTTTTAACTGCACGATGTAAAATGAATGGTTACGATCACAAGATTCCTAAGATCCTTAGGAAAATGATCGGACGAGTATCATTTTCCCATATACATTGCACCTTTGCAGTAACATTTGGCCAAAATTGTCAGGTGCAGGGATAAGAGAGCCAGAAATACACAGCATCTGGCGAAAGGGACTTGAGAATATAAGTTTCCACAAGCGCCAACAATTTGCAAGCTACTAATTTCCCAAAAACAACTACCTTAAGTGGGGGACAAATAGATGACCAGTAGATGTTGTGCGCATGGTGGGGATATCGTTACAATGCACACTGAAGCTATAAGGCCTTTCCAATCAATAATTTCTCAAGTAGGAGTCGAGCATTCAAAATATGAAGAAACCAATGACATAAACACAAAGGGATATATTCTTTATTGAATAGCAGATTTTTTTTTTCTTAATACGTAAGTTAGCATATGAAGAAACTAAAGAGAAAACATAAAAGAATATAAGTTTTTTTTAGCTAAAATGGTCCCTTAAATTGGAATAATTCCTAATTTTGGTCCGTGATATTTAAGATCAATAAATTTGGTCCTTGAATTTGTCTACATCTGTCATTTTGGTCCTTATGTAAAAAATATCCGTTAAAAAGTTGAGAATATTTAAATGACCGAAATGATTATCGGTGAACAAACTTAGGAACCACTTCTATCAATTTTAAATCTCAATGACCAAAGTGAAAGGTTATATCAATCTCATGGACAATTTGGCTCAGCAGATTTTCTCCCAATACTTAAGTGTTAACATATGAACACAAGGACAAGGGTATAAACTCCAAAGAGCTGATTTTGTCTCAGTACTAAATACAAGGGGATATACTCCTGATTGAAGTGCTAATTTTCTCTCAACACATTAGTTAACATATGAAGAAATCAAGTTCCATGAACACGAGAATATATTCTCAATCTTAAGAGCAAATTTGCTCCCAATATGCATATTATTACATGAAAGAATTGAGTGACCTAAACATGAATATTTGACCTTTGTACATAGAGAAAGTAAACGTGCGAGTGGCATAAACTTTGATAAAGTAGGCAAATAGTATGGCAACTTGACATGGGGGCTTATATGAGAAGATGGAGTCTGAACTTGCTACGATGGCACAAAAGAGGAATAAGCAAAAGCCCAAACAAAATACTAGAGTCAATTTCTCTCTTGTTTTGCAAGTTACCTTTACTACAGTTGTGAAAAAGGTTGAGCCCTTACATGATACCATGAATTCGAATCTCGTCGGTGACTCCTAATATCTAATCTAATATCATTTGACAAAAAAAAAAAAAAAATCTCTCTTGTTTTTTTTTTTTTGGGTTTTGTCGAGTGGAGCATGAAAGGTCAAAATCCTTAATTATCTAAACTATATATTAATAAAATTCTCTTTGTCAACTAAAGAGAGTGAAAAAAACAAGGGACACTTTGGATGCGGTCCCTGACTACCAATGTTCTTTGACTGAAACCTTTGTGGTTTTTAGTTTTTGATCGAAGTCCCTAACATTAATGTAATAATGTATCTCTATGTAGGTTATTATATTTTCAAATTAAAAAGAAATTTGTTGTTATTTATATTAATGAGATTTTAAATAAAACTCATATTTTATGGGATTAAAAATATTAAAGATGAATTCTACTCTCCAATATATTGTGTGTGTGTGTGTGTGTGTGTGTGTGTGTGTGTACATGGATACATTCATCAAAACTAACCAAAAAATTATTGTACCAAAGCATGGGTACATTTTTCAAAAGCACAAAAAAAAAAAAAAAAAAAAAAAAAAAACCTTAATAACATTATTAAATTTCTTCTATTAAACTTTACATGGATACATTCTCAAATCAACGAAATAGAATATACCCATATAAGTTTAAAAAATAGATTAGAGAAAAGATTGAATGAAATTTTATATAAAAATGGGTACATTTTAAATTAAAAAATGGTACATTTTTAACAAATTGGTAAATTAAAGAATTGATACATATAAGATTAAAAAATTAAAATTTTTTTATAAAAATTTAATGGGTACAAACTTATTCTAATTTTATTTTTTTTATTTGGGAAATGTTTGAATTGAAAATTAATTAGGAGTTAAATAAGGGTGTGAATATTAAAACTCTAAATCAACTACTAATTTTTTTTTTTTATAAAAATTATGTAACTTACATGTAATTCATTAATATATTAATGCTAGGGACTTTGATTAAAATCTAAAACATGATAAGGTTTTAGTCAATGAACATTAGAAACTAATGACCAGAAACTAATTTTTCCAAAAAACAATTTATTTTTCTACCACAAATAAAATTATGGGCCGCAAAGTAAATTTACACAAACTACATTTTACATTTTTTTATTTATTTTAATTTTTACCCAAAGGTGATTCTAACACCTTCTAATTTGAAAATTAAAAAATGAAAATAAAAACTTCTCTCCCCACTTCCACGTTCCACTTTTTCTCCCTCCCTCCTTCCATTTTAAAACATAAATAAAAAAATATTTTCACTCACTGTGAGGCATATGCTAGTTATATAAATTGGATGAGATCAAAAGATGGTTAGACTCGTTTCGAATGCTAGATAAACCAACTTTTTATGCTAAATTTGTAAACCATATGATGTGACATTAATAACATAAATCAACACTTAAGTAATAATCTAATTGTCAACAACCACGTCATATAATTTAAATAAGTAATCTCTCTAAAACCACCCGTTTGTTTCCCTTAAAAAAAAAAACTAATGAAAATGATTTGAAAATTTTGAGTTTTAACGATAAGAACAAAATAAAGAGTAAAGTGAATAGTATCATAAATGACTTTTTAGTGTAAAAATATGATTTTTCGTTAAAATCTCCTTAAAAAATGTTTCGATTTTATTTACAACATGAAAATTCCAACTTGCAATATCTGAATTAGATGCGACCGTTAGAGGCCCAAACTCGTTCATCCTTTCGCTTTGATTTGCATATTGTAACGCCCTTCATTATGCAATGAAATTCAGATGCAGTCCAATAAGAAAGAAGGAAGAAATTCTTATATGCGGGCGTCCAAAACTGCTTGTAGTCTAACCGCACAAAAAGCACCGCATCCCACTTTCTGTACGGAAGAACTTACATGACACCGATACATCACCAATGTTGTTTCTCATGTTAATAAAACAAAGACATGAGGACAAAAACTCATTTATTTTATTGGCACAGAACGCTACATGTAAATCCTTGTACGGGCACCTGAACTTAAGAATATCTACGGTAAGAAGATATATATACTCCATGCACAGCAGATTCAAACTTTAAAGTGAAAAAATGCAGAAACTCTGCCTGAACCAACTTCCGACGAATACTATTAGGCGAAATGGATTGGCCATCATAATTTACAAATATAACCACAAAATCTCAGACCAACATTAAACTCTGAGCAGCACCGGAGGCCGGAGCTCGCCAACGGAAGCTTAAAAAAGCGATTAAAAGATGAGACGGTCAGTAGAGGAAGATGAAATGGAACTAGCTCGAAAGTTTCTCTACCGTCAGCCATTAATTCCGTCTAGAACATCGACATAAACAGAAAACTACGTTACCCCTACAAACCAACATACGCTAGGCTATCGAACGCAAATATAACAATTCTAGCCACAAATCTGGGAATCATTCCAATAATGATGGAAAAACTAAATCACGGGCACGGTCACGGTCACAGGCGAGACTAGACGATTAACTTTTGCTTCCTCTTCGCCGCTTCTTACCAGACTTGGTCTCACTTGCAAGTACCTTGGCTAAAGTTGGGGACTTCCCCTTTGGTGTGCTTTCTGGCGCTTTCTCAGAATCACTTGAGGCTTCCTTCATATCCTCATCTTCTTTAGTCGGTTTCGAAGCAGCTTTTGCCTTGCCCGTACCGTTGGCGTTTGCTTTCCCGCTGCTAGCAGACGATTTACCCTTGGAAACGGAGGCAGTCTTTAATGTGCTCTGATTTGACTTCCCAGTCTTCTGTGTGTCTTGCTTGGACTTGGAAGCTTTTTGTGCTTTTTGTGCGGTGCTGTCATCTTCCTTGGATTTGGTGCTTTTAGGTGTATGGGTATCATTGTTCTTCGATTTACTGGATGTCTTCTGAGCAACATCAACCGATTTACCACTACTTTTTGGAGTGTGATCCTTTAATTTTCCAATACGTTCGTCATCTGATTTTCCAGAACCACCTTTGGATTTGCTATCAGCTTTACTGCCTTCTTTTAATTTGCGATCAAATTTAGCTGTAGCACCTTTTGATTTGCTGGAGGAAGCTCCTCCACCCCTATAAGATTTGACTTGAATTTAGAAAACTACAGATATAATGGCATCAACTTTTAAGTAACAAAAATCGCACTCACGATTTGGGCGAAGTATCCATCTTTTCCTTCTTAGTCGAGTCATCAGGAGTTTTTTTCACTTTCTTCTTCAAAGGCCTGGTTGCACAGCAAAACATTAAAGAGGATATGATCACAACTCTAAAAAAACAAATATGCAAAATAATTGAAGCAAAACTTTACAGACCACTCCAGGAAATGAAAACTCCAGTATTGCGGATTTTATGTTAAATCCTAAACAATGATTAATCATCAAATAGAAAAAAAATTCAAGACAAGTCCATGAGATGTTACAAACTAAGTACACGAGGGGTGACAATCATCAGAAATTCAGTAGGATACAAAGATGTGATAACATAATCTGGATATGACATTCAACCTACAGCATGATGCAGACAATAATCCAGAAACTAGTTTACAGACTAATGTTAAAGTCGTATATGTAATGTACACATCAAAGGTAAATAGTACGTACACGTCAGAAGAAGCATCATGACTCAATTGATCAGTACCTTGCTCCTGTCAACAGAAATGTCTCAGCACAAAAATTGAGTAATGAATGCTTTAATGTAGCAAAAGAATGAGAGCGACTTTACCTCATCCGAGTCAGGGTCATCTGCTACAAACTCCCACCTCTCTTTTTTAAGATTTAGTGTTTCAACATCACCATCAGTATATGATACCTACGAAAGAATGGACCAAGTACAAAGAATTTAAGTAAATAAAGTTTCATTTTAAACAAAATAAAATGTAACAGAAAACCGATGATCCTTTTTAGCAATTAATTTGATTAAACATAAATGAATAAGGTGTACAAAATAAGGATGGGGACTTCCACAGTTGGCATCTCACCTTATGCTTCTTTTTAGCAGAATCAAAGTATGCGACAACACCTTCATAAAACCTGTAAAATTGTCAATAAAACATTAAACGACAAACTAAAAATTCAAGTTTTACAACCATAAACAAATTCCTTAATCTAGTTCTATAAAAATAAAAATAAATAGTTCTGGAAAAATTCAAAAGTTCTAGCAGTAGTTTTAACAACCCAATTTTAAAATGAAACTTTAGCAGGATATCATGTATTCCCACTCCCCCTAGAAAATGAAAATAGAAGAGAATAAAAGGAAACGAAGGCTGAAGTCATCACAAGTTGCTAAAAGGGCAGAACATCTCTACCGCACAACTTAAGACTCTAAAATATGTGCCAACTTCCAAACACCCTAAAAGGCTTCCAGAAAGATGCTACACTTATCAACAGACACCTAGGTAACACAAGTTTAGATGAAGAATGATGCATGTATTGCAAAATCATAGTGCAACTTAAGTTGTGTAGAATCACACAGATAGTGCAACATAGTTACTATTTTTTTAAATGCAAACTTGAAGCCAAATAATTTTAGATATATAAAACAACCAAACTAAGAAATCCAAACATTCACGTGTAGACTCCTGCAGCATTGCAAGAAATATATTGAGGAAATACTGAACGCAAGGTCAGTACTTACGTACGATCTTTTGGCCACCAAACTTTAATCTTTGATCCAACCATCTCCTCACCATGATCTTTGTCACCAGATTCCTAAATAGGAAGAAAACAGTAATATAAGATAAGGCATAATCATAGATATATGATCACCCTAAGTCCACTACTACACAATGAACAAAACTAACAATAATATTCCAAAATCTTGCAAAAAGGTGAATGCCATATGCACTAGCGTTCATAAACAGTAAACCTTAATATCAAGGGGAAAGCACACAATTCTTTTAACAAAACATACAAATTGTAGCATAGACCAAAGCATACATACCTTCTCTTTTCCTGAAGCACGCTTCCTCTTTGAATTGGTCTTAGGGGTCTCCTCCAGGGGAGATTCTTCCTTAGTTAATTTTGGGGCTGACTTTGGTGTTGACACCATCTCCTAAATAACAACAGTAATTTTATTAAAACTGTATTTAACAATAAAAACGATTGGCAGTGTCCAAGGAATAGCTGAAAGGCCAATAGGAAAGTACTTTGTCATCATCCTTAGCTGAAGATTTTGTTGCAGCCTTTGCCGGAGTAACTTTTCCACGACCCCGCTTTCTCTTATCTACTGCTTGCTTTATAGGAGACCCATCGCTAGTTTTAGTGCTCCCATCTACCTTCTTAGCTGACTTCAGTTTTGCCTCTGAATCGCTTGTGGTGGCACTTTCCTTTCTAGATGTCTCCACCACAGTTGGACTTTTATTCTCATTAGAAACCCCAGCAGACACCTGTTTCCCAGAGCGTCTACTTGGTTTTAATTCTGAATCACTGGTTCCATCAGTAACCTTTTGGTGTTCATCATCTGCAAATGGTGCAGCCCCCTTATTAGAACTATCTTTCTTCTTATTCCTTCCAGCCTTTTTGGAGCGACTTACATCAGGAAGGCTCTCACTTGGGGATGGAGAAGCAACACCAGCAGGTTCCTTTTCCAATAGCTTTGAAGAGAGGTTAATATCAGATACTTTCTCATTCTCCGATTGCACAACTGCCTCCACAGAAGGATCCTCATGAGGTGAGCTGGGAACATCTTCTGTTTTACTCTTATGTTCTGGCTGTGTCTCAGTATCTTCCTCATTATCAGCTTGACAATTTTCTGAAGGTTGTGTTGATTTTGTTGACAAATCAGAATTCCCTGCTCCTTCTTTGGTAGCTTTTTCTGGAATTTGTTCTGCATCAGCAGCTTTCTCAGTCTCCAAACTATCAGGTTCACCATTGCTTGATGCATTTGGATCTTTCTGATCCTCAGTATTGTCGCCCTCCTCTTCCTTCTTCAAGGCATTCGACTCAGCTACAGAATCATCTTCGCCAGTCTCTGCATTACCATTGTTCACAACTAACTTTGAAGATCTGTCAACAGCGGGATCAATTCGTTCAGGAGAAACTGGCGCTTCTGCCTTTTCTTTATCTACCTGCAAAGACAAAGAGAACTTGTGAAATAACCCACTTCAATCAAATATAATTTCTGCCTAATAGAAGCATAAAGTACATAAAATAGATAGAAAAAAAGGAAGAAATTGACAGAAGAAACTCACCTGGGCTGCCTCATCGGAAGATTCTCTAATTGCTGACTTCTCCTCGGCAGCCTGCAGTAGCAAAAGTTAATACAAGTTGTACAGCAGAGGAGAGGAATCCCAAGTTGCTGACTTGGTTCACAAAGACAAATCAATGTAACGTTATCACCAGCCAACTACGGGCTGTTTGACTGTGGATGAAAGAACAACCAAAGTAACCAGACCAACACCCACCCCCCAGAGAAGAAAATGAAAAAACAAATTTATAAACACCAATGTTTTTGAACAAGTTAAGGAATGAGAGAGTGGATCAGGGATCAAAAAGATAACCTTGTTGAGGAAACAGAAAACTATGAAGTTTTACACAATTATCATTATGAACAAACGAAATGCGTATAAAATGTCTTAACCTTGCAACTACGAACATCTTACCACATTTCCATCAGCATCACAGCCTTCATTCTGTTCAGCATCATCACTTGCCTCTTGGCAGATCGAGGCTACAACTTTACTATAATCATCAAAAACAATGCCCAAGCTTTTTACTTCTTCTACCAGGTAATCCTTAAGTTTAGTGGCACAGCTTTCAAGTACTCTCTCCCCCAACTTTCGTCCAATTGGTAGAATATCCTGCAAAGAAATAAATGGTTAGTAAGTTGACAAATAAAACAGGATGTAGAAAGTACTAATGGTCAATCAAAAACAATTATTCACCTCATTGTCGTTTTTCACACTAGCTAATAAGGGAGATAGTAGCTCAGCAGAAACTTCTTCACTTTCTTCTAGAACAAGAGTCATAATAGTCTCCATGGATGAGAAAACATTCTCTGGGTGATAGTCCCTGGAATATATAAAAACACAAATATATAATGTTGCGTTTTCTAGAACATATCAGCTGGCAAGTTTTACTCCACAAGTGGAAACAAATAATAAATATAGTATCTACAGTCTATACACACATAAAGTGGTGACTCCAACTCTACTTATGACTTTGTACCTTATTGCCTTAAGGAAATGCTGGAACATTTCAACGATCAATGCATCACATTCAAGATCCAACATCACCACACACGATCTGACCTTCGCAACAGTTTCAAGAATCGAAGCCCTCTTTGCGTATGATCGGCTAGACTTGTCATGTAGATTTTCAAAGGAAGATACAATAAGATGAAAGACTTCCTGCATGCATAAAATTTAGAAGGTTTAATGAATTTTTTCTAAATGTAACATGAGCAGACTCTACAAATAAATAATCAGTTTAGTGATCTAAATCCCAGTTACCTTCATTTGCTCATCATCATAAGGTGCATCAGGTGCAGTTATTCTTGTTATCTCACTGATGCAAGCTGCAACACCAACTTTGACATCGGGATTTGGATGCCTGAAAAGTTCCTCAGCAACCAATGCATTCTGTGATGGAGAAAGCGCAGTTTGCATTGACTTTGTAGGTGACTGTTCTACCTTCGATAGACAATTCTCAACTCTCTAATATATCACCACGAAAAGAACAATACAATATTAGGGAAAGAACAATACAATATTAAGGAAAGAACAATACAATATTAGGGGAAAGAACAACACACTGGTGCAAGAAGAATTTTACAATTCAATCTATGCCAAAACTGTGTAGACAAATTTGAATTAGCTAGATCAGAAACCAGAAGGAGAAGAAATGAACATGGCCGGTGAGTTTATTAAAAAACTACATTAACCGGAGAGAAAACATGCAACAGTAACAAACTTTAAAATAAAATAAATAAATGCCCTTGTTTAAGGAAAGGTACAAATAACAAATTTAATGCGTGTGTGCGCACACACGCCAAGCATAAACTTAATTTCATGACGTAAGGTAGAAATGAAAAGTAAGGAAAACCTTTTTAGGAAAATGTAATGCCATCCTTTTTAGGAAAAAGTAATTCAAAGCAACCAAAAATCTTTCCATTACTCCTTCTAAATCCCTGCTTGAGCAAGCAGGGAACAAAAACCACATATGAAATGGCTTTCCTCTCTCCTAAATGTCCAGCTTCAAAAGCATTAATGAAACATAATTGAACTTGAAATGTCATCCTTCAATTTGAATTATTAGTCATGGTGAACATTAATAACTTACCTTCATATACATATCAGGAGATCATTTTAACTTCCTTTGCTGTATATGATAAAGACCAACCTTAAAACACCTAAAACCCTTTGTCATTCTAACAAATTATAGCTTACTTGGTAATTGTTAAATGCAGAATACCATTTATAAACCAACGCAGATATGCATCGTTGTCTTTCTCCTCAAGCTCAGTCATTAATGACTTAACCCCGCATGCTATCCGCACAGTGAGAGATAATTAATAACGAATCTCGTAGCTAAGAAGCTCAAAAGGAAAGTGAGCTAGAGACTCAAACCCCTCGCCCTCAACCTCATTAAAACACAAAATTCCAGCTTTGAAAAGCTAGCTAGAACTTCCTGCATGGCATATGAAAGTATTGCCCCAATCTACGCTTAATCCAAGCAATACCAAACACATGAACATGCAGCCCAGGATTTAAATAGCGGAAAAAAATTAGCACAAATCATAAGAAAAGAAATGGAAATGTTAAAACCCACTTGAATCCCACATCAGAAGGTTTCAGAACAATAACATTGAATTCCCATTTCACTAAATTTACAAATAATCACACAGTACTCAGTTTAATAAACAAAACCCACGGAAGGAAAGCAACTGAGACGCAAATACTTCAGAATACGAAGAGAAGAAGAAAACCCAAAAATTGTTAGAGGAATCAGGGCTTACGTCGAGAACATCAAGGAGGTCGTCGACGGAAGACGGAGGTTCCAAGAGCTGATTCCCAGCTTCCGTAAGCTGTGCCTCGAGCTCTTTCTCTGCCAACGCCATTTTCCTCCCCTCTCCTGTTTCTTTGCTCTAGATCCTTGACAATCTCGCAGCTCTAGCCCTAATCTCACACCATTGAAGGCCCAGAACCACACGAATCGAAGAGAGAGAAATCGGAAAAATTGTTTGGAGAGAGAAAGTTAGGGTTTTCGTTTTAGAGAGAGAGAGAGAGAGAGAGAGTTATTCGAATTTTATTTTTTTGCAATTAAAAAATAAAATATCGTGGAGCGATGGATCCCTCTGGTTTTTATTTTTACTTTCGGAATCCGCGGGATTGTGAATTCGAGTTCAATTTCGGATTTCAAATCCGCCTTTGAATCTTTCCTGTGGGGACCACCTGGCGTCCTTGGACCGTAGGATTTGATGCTGCTCTTCCTTTTTCTTGGGAAGACCTTTTTTTATTTTTGCTCAAGTGAATAAATTATTGAAAACGAAAGAATTTTCTAAGTTTATGGTAAGTGGATAAAAAAAGAATCGACATTTGAAATATATTATATTATATTCGTCGAACTGTTTTTGCAATGAGATGTGTAAGTCAAAAAAAAAAAAAAAAAGTGGTTAAGAGTGTTTATGGTTGTATTGAGGGTCTTCGATTCGAATTCTCTAACTCACTTAATATCGTCGTATTAAAGTAAATTTCTTACAAATATCATAGTCCTAAATGTTTGTGATCGAAATTTGCATCACGCAGAAGGCTAGCTGCATTAGTTAGAGTGAATATGCTCCATGCTGTTCATTCGAGTTCGAATCTCCTTTTCTCATTAATTAGACTAATTTAAAATAAAATATAACAATTGCCACTTTTTTACCCTTGTCTTGATTGAATATATCATTGGAACAATCATGATGTCATCACCATGTGAGATTCTCATTCCGACGCGAAGCTCAATCTCTATTTATTAGTTGAGCGCTAAGATGTAAAACTAGATCATATATGGGGGGAAAATGATTCTAGCCGGATCCTTATCCTGGGGATCTTGTGATCACGAGATGTACAATGAACAACTATGATCACGAGATCTCCCCGATTCCCAGGTTGGAATAACTTTATCCCCTGTTCCAGAGATAGAAAGGATACAAATATTAGCCAAATTCTAAATTTCTAATTTCTAAGTAAAGATAAAGGTTTCAAATTTTGAGCGGGAAAAAGGGATGAATAATAAAAAATCATGTGTAATTAGGGAGAGAGGGAGGTCGTTCTATATACTTATATATCTATCAATTATGGAAACTTTTATTACCAAAAGTATTATTAAGAAAATTTTATTTATAGAATTGGAAAATTAATTCAATTTTTTTTTAATGTTAATCAAGAGCGCCTGAGTATTGTTCATCAATTTAATTAGAATCTATTGGATATTTTGTTACATCGCAACAAGTCACCAATCATGTAACCTTTATAATCTTGCATATAAATTTTGGGTGGAGGGATACCAACGCAACACCTCGAGTTTAAAGATAAATGAATTTAAACTCTTTGATGTAATTTGGTTTTTACGTGTTACACATAAATCAATTTCAAACTCATTTACCCATTATATTTTTTTAGCTCTAACACAGCCGTTAAAAAAAAAAATAATAAATAAATAAATCAAAGCCTAAAAGGTAAGAGGAGGTGCAGAAAATTTAAAATAAATAAAAAGAAAAGTAAAAAAAATACTCCCCGGGAAAAATGCCGGCTACGGGCTAGTGAGTACCAAAGATAATGGGCTTGAATCGTACCCAGTCCATTAACAACAAAGCTCAGCCCAATCTTTCAACTCTGGCTAGAAGTATTTGGGCCGCAACGTGGTTTTACACGATACGTCCACTAACAAGCTTCCATGTCATTCAAACGTCCACGTGTGAACCTCCCATTCGCCGAATACATGTCACAGTGGCAATGCCCGCCGTGCAGAAAAACAGACACATTAACAAATCACAGACGACGAGAGTGAGAGACAGAGAGAGAGAGAGAGAGAGAGAGAGAGAGAGAGTTGCGGTGACAGATCGAAACCCCGAAATCCCAAAATTCGCATTTTCCAAATCAAGAATTCGAATTCCCTTTTCAGGGAAGTCTCACGGTGGCGTCTTCAGGCTCGCCGAGTTTGACGCGAAGAAAACCCTCCAATTCTTCCACGCCGTCGTCGTCCGCCGAGCCGCGTCGGGTCGTGGGGCGAGTCATCATACCCAGCCGGGCTTCGGAGCCTGACTTCCCCTTCTGGCAACAGAACTGGTTCATAGGATTACTCTTCGCTATGGCGATCGGCTTCTTCTGCTTAGCTGTGTTCCTCATCTACAACCTGGATCTGGACACTGGCTACGCAGCCACCGCTTCCACCGCCGAGGGCGTTGAGGTTCGTCTCCGCCGCCCATTTCCGGTTAGATTTTTTATTTGTTTTGTTTGGAGATTTTGATACTATGAAATGGGATCTGGGCAGGTCACGTACGGCACCTTATTGAAGCTGAGGCACGAGAAGACCAAGTTTCGCTTGCATTCACACGACGTGCCGTATGGCTCTGGTAGCGGTCAGCAGTCTGTCACTGGTTTTCCCAATGTCGACGACGCTAATAGCTACTGGGTATGTCGATTTATTCTCTCTCTCGCAGTCTCTGTGTATTTGGTGGTGATATTGAACTGGGTTTTTTGCAGATTGTTAAACCTGAGCTGGAAACATCTGCCAAGCAAGGCGATAGCATTCCGAGTGGGACAATCATCAGGTTGCAGCACATGAAGACTAGGAAATGGCTGCACAGCCACTTGCATGCATCCCCCATTACTGGCAACCAAGAGGTTTGGAAAGTCTTTCTTTTTCTTACCAAATTTTGTGTGTGGTTGTATTTTTGATTACTTTTTCGTTTGTAACTACGAATTGGGGTGACGCGTCAAATGGCATAAAGTTTGTGACTTGATTTGTCTATGGAGTTTTTGAGTATCATTTGTAGACTGTTTAATCTCTTTCCGTCCGATTATAAACGAGGTTGGGATTGTTACTAGGTTTAATGACTTGTATAAGTTGATGTGGGTGTAGGTGAGCTGCTTTGGGGGAGAAAATGAATCTGATACCGGTGATCACTGGAGGTGAGTGGCAAATTGAAATGTTCGTAAAAAGTTTGCCTGTCTTGGTCATCACTCATCAGTGTTTCTGATGCATTGTGTTGGTATGGTATTTTGTAGGCTGACAATTGAAGGGAGTGGGAAGACCTGGAAGCAAGATCAGAGGGTTCGACTGCAGCATATTGACACAGGTGCTTATCTACATAGTCATGACAAGAAGTACACCCGCATAGCTGGGGGACAGCAGGAGGTGAGATAACTTAAACTCAACCACATATCTACGAAAATGAGAATGAAATTACAAATATGTTGTTAACTTGTTTCGCTTGTTTCATTTGTATATTGAGCTTGAATTGTTGATAATGGTGCTGATTACTAATTATATCCTAAACTTGATAGTTAGATGTCCTGACGAGGATTAACTTACGGTTGGTAATGAAATCTTCTGGTGGTATTTTGTATTCATCATCACGCAATTATACAAAGTTCTGTAGTTTAATGGAAATATGAATCTGGGTCTCAACTTAAGCATAAACGATTGCGTCACTCATCTTCTTGAAAGTTATTAGTGACAATCTTTCTGAATGTTAAAATGTGCAAGAAAGAATATTTTAAATACAATTGTCATATCTATCTAAGGCAGTTGTAGACGATTTTATTTGTGTTGTCTGGAAATGTGTCGGCTGAACTTTATGCCTGGATTTATTATTAAAGTTGTGCTAATACAATCCATTTGCCATGATGCAGGTTTGTGGTGTGAAAGATAAACGCGCTGACAGCGTTTGGTTGGCATCAGAAGGCGTGTACCTTCCAGTCACCGAAACTAAGTAGAAGTTGGTCATTTAGGACGAATAACTCCATGAAAACAGGTACACGGGTTTTGGAATTTTTGGTAGCTGGTACCTGGTACCTGGTCCCATAACAGTTGTAGTAGGATGTTCTAATGAAGCAAATATGTTTTAAGATTTACCATCTGTTACCTTTTATCGTTAATACTGTTTTACTCATAAATCCCTGTATTTGTGTTATACTGCTTTAGTAATCAAATAATTCGAGCTGTTCTTTCCATTGTTCCAACTGCTGCAAAATAAGCAGAACATTAGTCATTTTTTTGGGTACTTTTCTTCCCCATTTGCATTTTTCGGCGTGTTTGTGCGTTGATTATACTAGAAATTTAAAAAACATGAAGCAATGCATGGGGACAAAAGAAGAGTACGAAAATCACTACCTTGATTGATCACTCATTGTATTTATCAAAGATTTTAAGTGTTTTCTGGTAAAGTACTAGGTAGGTGTTTAAAGCACTAAAAACCGCTTACTGCTTTTACAATTCACAAGTCGTTTTTAGTTTTTTCTGCTAAATGTTCTTATAACGTTGTTGGCTATCTGAAAGCGTTTTTAGTCATTGTTGAAGCGACACGTTAATACGGTGCCTTTTTACAACTCATAGATTCCCCCTGTTTTATGAACTTTCCCAACCAAGTCAAAGTTACAAAGAACTCCACAGAAAGAGGAAAAAGCTTATGCATCAAGTAACCTCAGGAGTTACCTTCTTGTTGTAAACCCATCCATAGCTCTCATTGCCACCGTCCTTTTCCATGTGTAGGGCTAACGTTTTACATGTGCTGGTGGTCCTCACTCACTTCATTTACATGAACGATGGTAACAGTTCGGAGGGCGGGTGAACCGAACACGTGGCCTTTTACGAGTGAATGTTTCTAACCAACCGAGTTATAAAGTTACATAGTAATCTTGTCGTTGTTATAGAATGGAAAAACATGATGTGACATGAGAAAATTTCGGATAGAGGTGACATAGATCATTTGTATTTTGGTCTTACCAAATTTGCTACTGAGAAAAACTTTGAGTTAGCTTCTTAATCACGTTAATTGTAGGACACCTTCCATAAAAAATATGAACCACGTGTGTTTTGGGCCTTTGGCCCTGCCGATCCCACACCAAAATAAAAGCTGAACTAACCATGCGGCTCTATCGAAGTTTTCGACAAACGATGGAATTAACATCAAACTAGAAGTGTACTCATTGGAAAGGAAAATAATGGTGGATAGTGACTAAAACTACTCCCTCCACCACTTACACATTCAAAAGAGATTTCCCAACTAAAATATTGGCCAATTATTGGCGGGAGGCATATTAAAAAGTTTAGCTTTGGAGTAAAGCTAATTCGACTAACTATTTGGATCAAATTTTATAAATCATATGACGTGGTTGTTAACGATTGAATTATCATTTAGGTGTTGATTAACGTTTTTATTTTCCATTAGTGACACATCATATGATTTTCAAATTTCGTAAAAATTTGGTTGGCCCAGCATTATACTTAAATTTGATTAGTTGGATGGTTGGAATTAAATGTTGAAAATTCCCCGCATTTGAAAGTAGAAAGGGTCCCTTCACGGCTCCACGTAGGGGTTTAATTTTTTACTAAATTACTATACCAATTAAATTACTAACCGTATCATACCAAATTTGTATTGTAATTTTGCAACAATTTGTAGTGACATAGTATTTGTACCACATTATACATTTTCAGTATCGTAACGATATCCAAAACCATCAACGCTAGTATAACATATGTAACCAATATTATATAATTACATTAGGTATAATTATATATATATATATATATTGTAATTAATATTATTTAGAAATTGTTATTGGTACTCCAAAAATCTTATTTTGCATTTCAAACTTTCTATACTTGGAAAGAAAGAAAAACACTAATGAAGATTGTGAAATAAAAATTTTAAAATGCTAATAACAGTTTCCTATTAATTAAATTTTATCTAAAAAGTAAATTCCATAAAGATGAATGATGAATATTTTATTTCATGACACTTTTAGGCTACACAATATGAGCTAAAAGAATAAAAAATTGAGAAAAAAAATGTTTTGGGACTTGAATTTGATTTTAAAAATAATTAGATTTTGGCCAAAGGAATTGTCCAATAATAAAATGGCAAACAATTATCATATTATATTAAAATTTGGCATACCCAAAAATCAGTTGCACTTATCATGGGAGGATGCAACTTACACACTTAAATACCAATTAATTAATAACAAAACCCTATTTTTAGATCAGTTCCTGTGAGAGAGGATTCTCGTTGGATTCTCTTTGTGAGGATCCCGGTGACCCTCCAATCACATCCATTAATCGTACTTCGTGAGATCAGTTTTTGTCAAGTACAATTTTTATTTAATTTTAAATAAAAAATTTACAATGATTTTTAACCGTACGATATACGATGTATAATGAATAGATGTGATTGGAGGGTCCTTAGAATTCTCACAAACAGATCCGAAGGGGATCCTCCTTGAGTTCCTGTGAAGTTGTTTTGGTAAAGAAACGGTTCTTATTGCCTAGAAACGTAATGGCATTTAAAATCTTGACCTACCTTCACCGGAAAGCACCTTCATGCATTTGCAGTTTGTGTGTTCATTTATAAACAATTCAAATCACACCAAATACTGTGCTGGTCAATCCAGAAGCTGCAGAGGCCCTAGTGCTCAACCTACCCACTTCTACGTTAATAAATACATTTGTACTAAATAAATATTAGTGGACTACGAGCGGTGAGTTGTCTTAATGGTTATGGTCTTCCTCTTCAAACTTGCCTTCTGTTTCTTAACATGGACTCGAAGTAGAATATCGTTTATATTTAAAAAACTAAATATATACATGCACATTTTAGTCCAACAATACAATATTATGTGTGCGTTTTTTTGCGCCATGCACGGTTCTCTCTGTTGACATAACACTTTTAAATTGGGAATGTCACATACACATAGTGCTGAAGCGTGTTTCACGCAAGTTGCTCCCATGTGTTTTTAATTGAGTTAGAAAAATGAAATTGTTATTAGCACTTCAAAAATCTCATTCTACACTCCAAACTTTTTATATTGAAAACAAAAATACACTTGTGATGAGTGTAGAATGAGATTTTTAGAGTGCCAATAACACTTCTCTAGAAAAATACTCTATGGATCAAAGTAAAAGTAATGTTATTCATACCATGTTTTTATACCACATTTATATACCACCTTAGATGACATCTAATGTGAACAGCCACATTATTTAAAAAATTTGCAAAACCCAAGGAAAGGAAGGAGAAAAACTCATCGTATACCACAATCATCATTTAATTAACTAGTTTTTCTTAATTATTAGTTTATTAAATAATGAACTAAATTTAAAAATCTAATTAATTCAAATGATGTGGTTGTCCACATCAAATGCCTCCTAAAATGGTATGAAAATATGATACAAAAACATAATATAAATATCATTACTCTAAAAGTAAATCATAAAATCAAATTTACTGCATCTTTCGATCAATGGGCCAACCAAATTTTGCACATTTACAAAGGACACTGGTAAAAAATGGAAAGTAAGGACAGTGGTTAAAAATGGAAAGTTACTCAAGGACAAAGCAAAAGATACCAAGGTGAATTCCAAAATGAGAGGTTTTTTAGTATACCGAAAAATATGGATGTATATGTTATATGTTATTATACAAGTAGATGAGTATTTAGAAAAAAAAAATTTATCACCAATTTTATAATAACATATTGAATACCGCCTCGTGTTCTAGACATCTTAAAAAATCTCTCCACCGCCATGAAAATTATGTGAAAAAAATACTTAACTTCTTACATGTAAATCAGTTGAGCACGAATACTCGATGGTTTCCGTTAATGACGAACAGCTGTCGATCACGTTCTTCTCTTTAGATCTGTAAATAAATTGTTAAATAGAAAAACCAGTAAACAACGTCAAAGCATACATAATTAAGAAGGTAATTAATACAGTATTAAACTAACGAGAGAAGTGAAGGAGATGCTTAACATTAATAATCCACATTATCCTTACTGCAAATTATGTAATAAATTCATTTTTTTCCAGACCTAAATTACAAAAAACAACAAGGGAAAGATTCCCAAATGCTCATAGAGAGCAAGACTTCCCTGCTGAAATTTCAGCAGGAGATATCTTGGATGGACACGTGTTCAAATTTTTATTTTTTTAATAAAACTTGAACACGTATTCATCCGAGATTTAGTGTAAGCAGGAATTCTTGCTGAAATATTCAGCAGCGAAGTTAATTCCCAAAGAAAGGTCCTGAATAGTCACTATATCATATGCATTAGAAATGGCCGACAACCCTTCCATCAGTAATTCACTTAAGATTAGATCTCGCGGACCGAGAAATTTGAAACATTTAACTTCAACATTACAATGTCATTAACCTATTTTACTGGCCAACTCTACCAAACCTAAAACTTGGACAATCCGATCTTTAGAGATTCTCTCTTGCATGAATGGTCCGAATCATTTTTTCTCTTTTGATTCTCTCTTGAATGAATGGTCCGAATCTTCGCCATAGAAATTTTGAATGGATCTAATTGTGAAATTAGCAAATTTTATTTTTTGGGTGGGTCCAACTGGTTGGACAAAACTGTACTGTGAGTCTGAGTTGAAAACTGGCCTCATGATTGCGGGGACGCTCAGGGAAAAATGTTTTATGACCAAATAACCCCTTGTATTTTCTCATTTTCCGTTCTTTGCCACTGAGAAAAATCTCTATTGAAAGTGATCGCATCATCTTACGGGAAAAACTTGAGTCAAATCCCATGATTTCTTGCTACATAAACCTTTCGCTGCAAGGATACGGACACATTATTGACAGTTGCGTAATTGAAGTATCGAGAATATCGGCATTATGGAAGACAAGTTGATAGTTGATAACGTGTCAATACACGTTTTTTATGATTAATATTGAATTATCGGATAGATTAACAGATCAGACAATCTTATCGAAGTTTGTTTTATTCGGATTATAATTACAAGCACTATATAGATTTGAACAAATACATACACTAACAAAAGCTACAACAGACCAGAAGTTGGAATTGAAGTAAGAACACAAGACTACTAACTTCACAAATTCTTCACCTTCAATCTCTAGATCTTCATTGGCAGCTCTAATTCCCTCAAAACGGCAAGCTTTTCGAGGTTGAACTCGAGGTGAGCGACTTGAAATGATCTGACGGGACGAAATCTTGCGGCAAATTCGCCCGCTTCACGATCCTTCTCATGTTGTCTTGCAAACTCTGTTGGATTAATTGCTTCACGGCTTTCTTCTCCTCACTCATCGTGTCCTCCTCGTCCTCCATACACTCCTTGGAACCCACATTCAGGTTTGAAGAAGACGATGAAGACCCACAAATGGGAGCGGAGACAGCTGCCCCCATACTCCTCCCGCTGAAGCTCTGCGAAACCTGCTTTCCTTTATCTACTCTCAAACACTCCAAGATCCTTGAGGCTCTCTTCTGCGCCAATGTACTCCCCAAAAGCGTCAATTCGAGCAATGCCGAAACCATCCCTGCCTCGATCATGGCTTGCCTATCCCCAAACGCCTTGTGTGCCATTATCATCAGAATGTATGATGCCTTCTCTTGGCACCCCGGCGAGTCATTCCAGTTCAATGCATCAACCAAAATTGGAAATGCATCCTTCACACTGCTAATTGCCTTTCGGCCTTCGGGAACAGACACCACGTTGCTTAGAATTGCAAGGATTCTTTCGCTCACTTCCATGTCTCCGAGCGAATTCAAGAAAAACGGGATCAAATCTGTTTCCAATATGAACGAAATATTGGATGGGAAGATTGAAAGATTATACAGCGCTCTCAAGGCGTCTTGCTTGGCTTGGCAGCTACTTGCATTGTCCGAATTCTTGAGGGTTCTAACCAAGAAGGGTATGGCGCCCGAAGCTCCAATGATCGGTTTATTTGAGTCCAACGCGCTTAAGCCGAGGAAATTCGCAATTATAGCTTCTGAAACTGATGGGTCTGGAGGATTTGGGGATTCAATTAGCTTCAGCATATTGTGCACTGCCCCTGCTTGGAGAATAGCAGCCTTGTTCCTGAAGAAAAGGGGTGGTCCAAAAAAGCATTGATAAACTTACAAGTTACAACATCAGAAAAAAAAAATTGAATGAAACAATTCAAACAATGTGTCCTTAAACGCGATTCAGATGCGAAAATAACCAAACAAAGTAGAAAATTTAGGAGTGCTTCTTTAAAAAGTTATACTCGTTTGAAAGTGCTTTTAAAATAACTAAAAAAACTTCTGTTGAAAATATTTTTGAACCACTCCTTAGTAAAAATGCCAATAAATCTTGAAAAATGACTTGAGACGAAGCACAATTCAAGTACTTTTGGAACCAATAAACATTTTTTCTAAAAGAACCTTAGGTCAATTAAAAGAACCTTCACACGAGCCCTAAAAGTGCTTTATTACAACTAGAAGCACTTCTATTCACGTTTGATAGAAATGAAGAGAGTAATCAAGTCACTGAAGCCAATGGTTGTGATAATAAGAAAAGCATAAAACGGTTATGAGTCAGGGAAGCAGCTAAGTGATTCTTCAAAAGCACTGAAGCACCTGGATTTCAGCTCTAAAAATTACAATGTTTTCATAGATAAGCACCCCCAACAGAAGCGCTTATGCAGAAAGCAGTTCATCATTTCACAAATCTGCAAGTACTATCAACGGCAACAAGATAAGAACAATTCAGAATAGTTATTAAATAATTTCGTTTAAGAAGCAAAAACAGGTGAAAATCTACAGAACATTGAAAATGACGGAGAATAAAACTTGATGACGTGAAAATGACAGAACATAAACACGAATTAAACAAAAGTAATTAATCTTGATTAATTAGCTAATTAAACCAGAAATTGCATGCACGAAGAACAATCAGGGAGAGAAATTAAGACGATTAATTAACAAAAAACAAAATTAGATAAAAATTAAGCTAATTAATCCTGTTTGTGTCAACTCACACGTCGTTGCCGATCCCGAGATTGAGCAGAGCGTAGAGCGACGCGATCTGAGAAACGGCGTCGTCGGAGTCGAGCAAGGCGACGAGCGGAGGAATGACGCCGAGCATCGCGAGCGTGGCTCTGGCTTCCGAGTCTTCCTTGGCAAGCAATCTAACCTTGCTCGCCGCCTCTTTCCTCTTCGCCGAGTCGTCGTCCGCCTGCAGGTCCTTCGCCACGCGCTTCAGCTCCTCCAGCGCCTCCACCTTCTTCTTCGTCGCGGCGTAGTTTTCCGCTTCCGAAAACTCCGCGAGGTTCAGAAGATCCGAGAGCTTCTCGGACTTCACTTTCGGCTTCACAGCCTTCTCCGCCTCTTTAACATTCGTCTGCGACTGCGTCGTCGTCGTTTTGGTTGTGATTGATCTGAGGGTGGTGACTCCGGTGGCCGGAGGAGTCGGGGGACTGATCGGAGCGGCCTCGTCGTCAACGTCGCGGTGGCGGTAGCGGGAGCTGCGGCCGCAACTGACGGCGTCGAAGATTTTCCGACGGAATGAGGCGCCGGAGAAGGACGACCAGAGCCAGAAATGGCCGGAGGAGGTGGTGTTGGGGCGGTCTAGGACGACGGATCCGACGTCGTTTCGGTGACACTTGGCCATTACTCTTCGATTCTTCCCGGCTTCTTCTCGAGTGCGGAGGAAGGAACTACATTGCACGAAAAAACCCAACGAAATGCGAGGGAGAAAGAGAGAGGGAAACGATCGGATGAAGAGGGACTCTGCTTCTTTCGTACTGACCCTACTGACGCTTAAAAAACAGAGAGGAGTGATATATATTTAAAAAAAATTATAATTTAAAAAACATTCACAAAAAGTAATTAAAAAAAAAAAACTAGTTGGTGGTTAATAAAATTATCACTATTAATCTCTATGAATTAATGAAACTCTATTTGTCAATTAAAAGAGAATGAAAAGATTCTTTAGTTTTTGATCAAAAAAAAAAATGATGGGTAATAATGTAATTTCATAAGTTCAAATTTTACTGTTTTTATTGAAGCATCACCTATATGTGATATTAAAATACCTCTAATATTAAAAAACATAAATAAATAAACCTCATACTCTCCCCACGTTCTCTCTCTCTCTCTCTCTCTCTCTCTCTCTCTCTCTCTCTCTCTCATTTTTTTAAAAAATGTGTTCATACATATAAAGTGTGTAGGCAAATACTAGTTATTTTCTAAAAATATATTTTTGTAAAAAACAATAATAACCAAAAGTAAAACAATAAATAATAAATAATACTAGATACAAAATACAAAATAAAATAAAAAGGTCATTTGCCAAATTGCCAGACAAGTAGGCATATAGCAAGAGACTAATTTAAGATTATAACTATTTTATTTATTATTTATTCATATTTTTCTAGTTATAATTTTTTTAATTGTTTTAATACTTTAAAATTCACAACTGTAATTTCACATATAAAAATTTAAAAGATTAATTTAATCGGGTAATCAATAAAATAAAATTTTAATACCTTTTGTTTTAAAATTATAAGATTTCTATAATCAACTATTTACTCAACATCTTCAAATTTCACTTCGGATTTGTAAAATGAAATCTATGCCAAATTACAAATGACCGACTTTTAGCTCGCGTCAAAACCATGTTTGTGACTATGACCATGTAACCTATGTTACATTTTAATGCTAAATATTTTATGCCACGTATCAAAAGTTAGTTTCACCGCTTTATACATAACATACTTCGAACTATAAACGACCAACTTTACTTCACGTGTTCCAAATTTTGAATGCAAAACCTACTTAATATTATAAATAACTGCCTTTTCATATTGCACATAAAACAAAACTTGGTCTCAATTATTGTTTTTACAAAAATGTTTTAATCTACTAAAATTTTTACAGATAAGAAAATTCAAACTCGAATGAAAACAAGAGAATGTACAATTTTACCACATTTTCCCTTCTTGTTTTTGGCAATTACATATTTCCTTCATTTCTTCCTAAACCCTTTTTTTCCCCTTTTTTTTTTTTGGACAATCACATTTTTCCTTCATTTCTTCCTAAATCTTTTTTTTTTTAAATTTTTGGACAACTACATTTTTCCTCCATTTCTTCCTAAGCCCATATTTTTTATTTTCCCTTATGTTTTTGGACAATCACCTTTTTCCCTCATTTCTTCCTAAATCCTTATTTTTGCCGCAAAGAAAAATAAATAATTCTAAGGGAATTTGTGTTGGGGAGAAAAAAAAATAAAGGGGGCTACCAAAGCAGGGCATTAGTTTTTTTTGCATGGGGAAATGCGTAATTTGGCACTATTTACTACAGTGTATTGTACCAACACCGTCCCCTCATTTCTCATGCCTCCCAGCTAAGAGAGGCGTCGCGTGGGGCCCCTCTATGTCGTTTTTCTCTGGGACCAGATAGGTGTTTGATTTGGGGGTTGCAGGATAAGCGGAGCGGAGGAGAGAGTTGGGTGCAACTTCAGGGGAATATTTGGCATCAAAGTGTTTCCCCACTTTTATTTATTTTATTTTATTTTAGCAATTGAATAAATGAAACTTTAACGAAAAGTTATCGGTACTATTCATTTTAACGAAAAATCATATTTTTACATTAAAAAATTTATCCTAGTATTATTCACTTTATCCTTTATTTTTTTATTAAATCTCAAAGTTTTCAAGCTATTTTCATTAGTTTTCTTTTGAATCAAATGAATTTAAAAATATTAACTGTGAGAGGTAAACGACTTCTCCCAATTCTACCAGATCGCCATGAGTGGAGCTCCTACCATAACATAAACGAAAGATCCAAGATTTATCCTTATAAATAAAAAAGAGTGTGTGTACATCATCACGCATTTCCAATTTGGACTTTGTGTTGATCTTTTCATATAAAATAAATAGAAAAAAAAACTCAAACTCACGTCATGTAAGTACTACTATTAATAAATTGAGTTACAAGGTATTTGTAATCTAAAGCGCTTTATGCACTTTCTGTGACATCCCACATCGCCCAGGGGAGTGATCTTTAAATGTATATTCTCATCTTACCTAGCACGAGGCCTTTTGGGAGCTCACTGGTTTCGGGTTCCGTAGGAACTCCGAAGTTAAGCGAGAAGGGGGCTAGAGCAATCCCATGATGGGTGACCCACTGGGAAGTTGCTCGTGAGTTCCCAAAAACAAAACCGTGAGGGAATGGTAAGCCCAAAGCGGACAATATCGTGCTACGGTGGTGGAGCGGGCTCGGAAAGTGATCCGCCCCGGGCCGGGATGTGACACTTTCACTTGGCGAGGCGAAGCAGACAAAGACGAAGCGATGGTCTAAGCAGTTCGTTGCTTTTCAAAGGGTCTTGCTAAGACTGTCTAGCGGGGCGTTTAGTCGAGGTAAGTCCTTTTAGTCCCATTAAAGCTAGTTCATGCGATAACAAATACATGACTACACTAACACTTAATTCAGTTCAATCTAGTAAAAGCTAATAAGGGCAACAAACGCACCCATATATATAAGATTTTAGTTATATGGATGCCTTCACTTTTACGTGTTAAAACGATGTTATTCTTTCCACTTTATCAGAAAATTTATGAGTTCAAATCTCTTCGACGATGTAAAGAAAAATCATAATCACACTGGGAGTTTTTACCTAGTTTACACATAAATTATTGATGCACGGTTGTCAGCTAGATTGATTAGGCTCGAAAGGCTAAAGGGCAGAATTATTGGATGCTGGGGTTTATTAGCCATTGAATACATCCAAAAAGTACAATATCCTAAAACCATGTCAAACATTAATCTCGTGACAATACGATAATACCACAATTAGTGGGACAAAAATGCCAATCGGACATGAAAAAGACCAATAGGATGTGACTTGCGTACATCTTAGTGAACAAGTCTCTAATATGTGGAGTTTAGCACTTTTGAGGCTTTTTCTATTTACAATCGCAAATTATCAAACCCAAATTTTACATTAAAGTCTTAGGTAAGGTTGACGCATGAGAAACATTTGTGCGTGATTGTCTAATTATGATAACTTTTATACTGAGTGAGACTAGCGTAGAGTCGGATGAGACTAAAATACATAAAATCTCACGCTTTTGTGAGAGTTTAAGTACTGTTTATCTGATGATTGTTGTACACTTATTGGTGAGCTTTAATACGATCGGAATCATAATTAAGCACCTATTTAAAATGTGAGCAAAACCAAACCCTCTAAAGTCTTAAATCCTTACCGATGACAAAGTCCGAGTGCCCTTACATAAGCTTTTGTCACTTAGTTTCACACCCTTATAAATCTAATGAGTTATTCATTCTAATATAGTCTTTACGCCAAAAAAGATCTAGGGGGTCTAATTTTCTGAGCATATGATAGGAGAGAGCCTAATAGGAAGAAGATTAGCATTCATAATTAACGAATGAGAGCCTAATAGGAAGAAGATTAGCATTCATAATTAACGAATGAGAGCCTAATAGGAAGAAGATTTAGGGGGTTTAATGACTTATGTAGTGTAAGACATACGAAATTTGTATTTCTTTTTCTTCTTTCTTTTTAACACAACGATGGGGAGAAATCCGTAGTCGGCCATGCATATACGCAGTAACAAATTAAAAATTCGAACCTTGAGGAGTTCCAGTGTTACAAGATTTAAGTTTTTAATAGAAATAGAGGCCACAAAAAATTTCAATTTATTCACTGAAACATTTTGTCAAACATTTAGTGAGTTTGTTGTCGCCAACCAAACTATATGCGATTGTTGTCGTCAGCCGAACCATGTTGCGCATATGTAACAAATATGACGTATGGTGAAGCAACCTGACATACGCTGCCGGCTACAGTGAAGAAATTGCCATGTGAAGTGCCTCTGCCTGCGACCCCGCATCTGTTTGTTCGACATAATTCTTCTGTTGTCCGGTAATTTCCATTCGATAAACTCTGATAACTTTGTTCCATTCGATAACACCTTAAAATTAAGACAAACCCCTTTCTCTTCAACTTATTTACAATTCAAAGAACCGAAAACGATCGATCAGTCGTTCACAACCATGGCATCTGCAGCTGAACTGCTTTCCAATTTCTTGATCCGCAACCTCTTCTGAGGAGGAAGGTCTTTGGCCGACGGGGACGCCTCAGCATCGACGATAAGCGTGTCTTCCTCGTTGAAATCTCCTCTCAGGACTCCCATTGCAATTTCATTCTCAACCAACTGTTGTATCACCCGCTTCACCGGCCTTGCGCCATAGTTCGGATCAAAGCCTAATGTCCCGAGAAGCTCCACAGCTTCCTTTGTGTAATGAAGATCGATTTTCCTCTGCTTCAGCCTGTCTTTCAGTCGGTTCATCTGCAATGAGCAATGAACAAGTTAAGCATCTCTAGTAAGAATAGCTAATAAAAGCATTTAAGATAGATTGCTTACCTGTATCTCAACAATTTTAGCGATCTCCTTCGAATCCAAAGGCTGGAACACAATATACTCATCGATTCGGTTCATGAATTCAGGGCGGAAAGTTTGTCTTGCCAACTCGACGACCTGTTTCTTCATCACTTCATAAACTGCTTCCTTGCTGTCATGCGTGCTACGAAGAGTTTCGAGTATGTAGTGGGAGCCCAGGTTTGAGGTCATTATCACAACGCAATTGGTGAAGCTTACAGTTCGCCCTTGAGAGTCGGTTATTCTCCCATCATCCAACAGTTGTAACAAAATGTTGAAGACATCATGATGCGCTTTCTCAATTTCATCGAATAGCACTACACAATAAGGTCTTCGACGAACCACTTCTGTTAGCTGCCCACCTTCTTCGAAACCAACGTAACCAGGTGGTGCCCCAACCAAGCGTGAAACTGCATGCTTTTCCATGTACTCACTCATATCAATTCTGACAAGAGCATTTTCTGTGTTGAAGAGATAGCCAGCCAAGGCCTTTGCAAGCTCGGTTTTTCCCACACCAGTAGGACCCATAAACATAAAACTTGCTATTGGTCGATTTGGGTCAGAGAGACCTGCCCTTGAACGTCGAATTGCGTCAGCTACAGATTTCACAGCTATATCCTGACCAATCACCCTATTGTGAAGAACCTGTTCCAGCTTAACCAGCTTGTCTCTTTCTGATTGTTGAAGGTTTGACAAGGGTATACCAGTCCATTTGCTTACAATTTCAGCAATATCAATATCTGTGACCTCTTCACGAAGCATAGAGTTTCCAGACTTCCGATACTCGGCAAGGTTGTTCTCAGCCTCTTCTAACTGGCGTTGTAGGGACATTAGAGTTCCATATTTGAGCTCAGCAGCACGATTTAGGTCGTAGTCACGTTCAGCAGCTTCCATCTCTTGGTTTACTCTATCAATCTACAAAGTTTAAAAACATATGAATCAGCAAATCAAGATATGAGGGAATTTTCCAAACAAAAAAAAATTGCACAGTAAACAGAGGAATACTTCTTCTTTAATTGATCGTATGCGAGTCATGAGAGCCTTCTCACGATCCCATTGTTCATTTAGCTCTTTCTGTTTCTGTTTCAGCACTGCCAGGTCACTTTCCAACTTGCTTAACCTTTCTTTCGATGATTTATCAGTGTCATTTTGCACTGATAGCTTCTCCATCTCCAACTTCAACACAGCTCGGTCTACCTCATCCAACTCGGTTGGCTTAGAAGTGATCTCCATCTTCAGCTTTGCAGCAGCTTCATCAACGAGATCAATGGCTGCAGCAGATTCATTTTCACAGAATCAAATAGAGTTCTATACAGAACATGAAGAAAACTTTACAAGGAAAACCCATTTCTACCAAACCTTCCCCCCCCCCCCCCCAAAATACCACCAAGAAAAGGCCTATAAGATGAAAAGTTTGTTACCTTTGTCAGGCAAAAAACGTTCTGTAATGTATCTGTCTGAGAGAACTGCTGCAGAAACAAGAGCACTATCTGATATTTTCACACCATGATGCAGTTCATAGCGCTCACGCAAGCCACGAAGAATGGATATTGTGTCTTCCACAGATGGCTGGCCACAAAATACTTGTTGAAATCTACGCTCAAGTGCAGCATCCTTCTCAATGTATTTTCTGTACTCATTTAATGTGGTTGCTCCTATACACCGAAGTTCACCTCGCCCAAGCATTGGTTTCAACAAGTTTCCAGCATCCATCGCACCACTTGTAGCCCCTAAAAGAATCATTAACAAGGACATCAGGAGAAAACATGACAGATACACTACAAAAATGTTATAGCTTTATCAGAAAAAGAGCACAAACCTGCTCCTACAACAGTATGAATCTCATCAATAAATAGTATAATCTGTCCATTAGAAGCAGTAACTTCCTTCAGAACAGCTTTCAACCTTTCCTCAAAATCCCCACGAAACTTGGCACCAGCAACCAATGATCCCATATCTAAGGAAATCAACTGTAGAATACAAGACAAAATGAAAAATTAATGCAGAAATTTTTAAAGTCAAAGAAGAAACTGTTTCATGTGAAACATCACGCACGATTAATGCAGTATACTTATACAATGAATTGAATTGAGGGTGGATCTAGCCAAATTTGAATTGAGATCCAAGTACAAGAAATTGAACCTGGTTCAGATTTGAATAACAATGTCAAAATCCGCATTCAATCTTCAAACAAGAAAGAAGTTCCTATACTAAGGGTTTTTTTTTTTTTTTTTTCCCCACAGAAAATATTTAGTGTAATAACTATGAGAAAAACATATCAATCAATTGATAAATATACTGAAATGAATAACTACCTTTCTATTCAATAGCGGTTCTGGAACATCCCCACGTACAATCCGCTGAGCTAATCTGCAGTTAATATCTAAGTCATAATAAATCAAAACTTGTTGAAAAAGTACGATAGAGTAGAAAGATGCAATGCACCCAAATAAACATACCCTTCAGCAATTGCAGTTTTTCCTACACCGGGCTCACCGATAATAACAGGATTATTCTTCGTTCTCCTAGACAATATCTGGATACACCGCCGTATTTCATCATCTCGGCCAATAACAGGATCAAGTTTGCCCCGCCTAGCAAGTTCAGTCAAGTCATTCCCGTACTTATCCAAGGCCTCGTACTTTCCTTCAGGATCTATATTAAAAAAAAAACAATATTGATTTTATTATTGAAGGTATGTAAGAATACTGAATACATATATGCATAGTAAAATGTCAATTCAAGGTAAGGCACAGCATACTTTGATCAGTGACTCTTTGACTTCCACGAACATCTTTAACAGCCTCCTTCAAATCCTTATCACTAAGCTGGAGGTTTCTGAACAATTGCTGCCCAAACCGCGCATCGGCCTGAAACGCCAACACAAGGTGCTCCACCGACACAAAATCATCTTTCATATCTTTCTTCTGCCGCCGGGCATTGTCCAACAAGCCAACCAGATGCGAACCCATAATAGGGCCACTGGTGCCACCCGTCACCTACCACAACACAATGCTCAATTAACCACAATGCCATCTCAAGGACAGTTTGGGACTGCTTCTGGAGAAGCTAAAACCTCTCTCTGGCAACCATAAGCCCCTATGACTCTGTTTTGCATAAAACTTCAATAGTTCTACTATCCCTAAACCCTAAAGCCTACTTTCTTTTCAGGAAACACTTCCAAGTGCTTTTCCAGGACGCAATTGGGTTTTCAATAAAATCTTGACGAGTTTCTAATTAAAGCACTTGCATTGAAACGAAACATGGTTATGCCATTACATCTATGATGAAAAATGGAACAGGGGTTTCGATTAAATGCACCTTGGGCTGCTTATCAATGAACTCGTCAGTTGCTTGAAGAACCGTAGTGTTGTCCAGCCCCGCCTTGGTAAAAATTCTCCGGGCCAAACCATCCTTCTGCTCCAAAAGCGATTTCATCAAGTGCTCAGTTTCCACCACCTGCTGCTTGCTATTTCGGGCAGCTTCAACGGCACCCACAATGCCCTCCCACGCCATCTCAGTGAACTCATTCTGACTGACCTGATTTTTCAATCAAGTTCAAAATTTCAAAAATTAGCCTCCAATTTCCAATTTTATTCATATAATATATAAAATAAATAAAAAATTAAAGATTCAAATCCAATGAGAATAATTTTAGGGATTTTGTGACCTGGGAGGAGCTCGTGGCGGAGTAGAAATTGGGAGTCGTAGAGTGGAAGCTGCGAGTGAAGGCGCTTGCCAAATACTTGGCCGAAGCGACATTTCCCCTATCCGAAACGATGCAGGGGCGAGAGAAGGGAGCGGCGGAGCTGCCGAAGGCGCGGGCGGAGGCGGCGACAGCGATTGCGCGACACTGATGAGAGAGGGAGTTTCTGGTGGAGGCGTTCAGGTACGCCAAGGCCAGGGCCGACTTGGTGAGCGTTGTGGTGGCTCTCCTGCTCGCCATTTGACCACGAAATGAAGGCAAACAAGCACAACAGAGAATTGAGATTGATTAGGGTTTTGCTGTAATATATTCGGATTCAGTGAGAGAGAGAGAAGAAACTTGAGGAAGAGGCAATCGAAGGCTGTAGAAGGAACAAGGAAGGAGCTTTGGGGGTGTTTCCAGAAGGGGCAAATCCTGTTTTATTCCTTTATGCTTTTTCTTTGCCGCGTTTGTCGTTGTACCAAATCCAACCGACCCAATTCTTTTGGGCCTATATGATAGGGAAGAGATCCTCTCCAGATCTCTCCCACCAAAGCGTACCAATCAATTAATCCGAACATTTAAAATTTAATTCAACAGTTACAAATAGAAAATCTCTTTAAAAGTTATAATAAATTTATTCGTTTGATCAAATTTCAAGAACCCGTATTAATTGATTGGTAGGTTTGGTGGGAGATATCTGGAAAGGATCTCTTCCCTATCCGATATTGGATTAATCATGTAGCACTATACGTATATTAAGACCCGTTTGGAAATGCTTCTCCAAAATACGAGAGACATTAATATGAAAAAAATATCATCATGTCACAATGAACTTTTTAATTGAAAAACGGGGCTAAAAGCAAAGGCTCTAATAAATTTAGATTGGGACATCTCAAGTCGATCATCACGAATAAAACTAGCTAAACAAGGAGGATTATCAAAATAAAAAGTGACTAAATATATATCAACTAATCAAGCCTATAAGTAGCTAAATTGTCTGCCACAAAAAAAAAATTAAAACCTCTATAAACATGCTGAAGTTCGCATTACCAAGATCTTAAAGGCAATTCTCGACAGGGTACAACAAGGGCATCCAAATGATAATTATTGCCAACAACTTGCAACATCAAATGAACTACGACTGCATGGTCTGATTCCACCAGTAATGAATCAATGTGTAATGTCCATGCCAATTGTAAGCCCAAGTAAAGACTCCATACCTCAATAACTCATCAACCCATAATCTTCATGCCATGTAAGCCCAAGTAAAGACCCCATAGATCAACAGTGAGAATCTCACATATGCCCAAATTGGCGTAAGATCCAAAAATTCATTTACCATCAGAATCTCTTTAAATACCACTCAACATTAAGCTTAAAACAATGTAGAGGATTCTCCTAGAACGTACTCCACTTGAGAATGCTTTATGTTAAAAGTACTTGAAAGCACTTTTGATATAAGCATTTTGTCACATGAAGTGCCTCTCTCTGAAAGTTATTGTGACTACCGAGAACCACTATCAAACGAGCCCAAAATTGAAAATGAAAGCAATGCTTCATGAATAAGCACTTTTAACTTTTTTAGCTAAACGTAACTATGAACAAAATGCAAAATAAAAGTTTACAAACATGAAAAAAGAACACTAGTAATTTCAGAGCTCACAATTTCATGATATCTAACAAACAGAAAGGCACTTTCATAAATAAGCTTCGAAGTGGGAACCTGAGTGATCATTATAAAGGATGGTGACTGTCTTTCAAATTCATTCAAGTTCATGACTACCAAGAGGTTTTACCAAAATCACAACAAATGGGGTTCCCTGAAAAGCCAGAATTCACTTGCTCTTCTTCGGTTCTTTTGCATACTCGTTGATGAGTCCGTCCACTTCCTTCCAGAAAAGGCCTTCCACCAACACTCCATCCTTGGTAAACCTGAAACAGAAAAACAAAAGTAGAGCAGAAAATATTACTGCAACTTGAAACTCCAAGAAGCAATATGAACACACGTGTGAGCACTTATGCGCAGACATGAAAGGGAGAGGCGGAGGAAGAGAGAGACCACTGAGTAACGCTCTTTGTGAATTCCACTGGTTTGTTTGCAGATATTGATTCCGGATCTGCACTGGCTACTGTAAGCGTGTACAAGTCAGAAAATCTTGGTAACTTGGAAGACACCACCAACCCGGTGCTAAAGGCGCCCTGCACAAATGCATTACCAATGAGAAATGGACAACACCAATTTTTATGTTAGGCAACAAGACCATATTTCGACTTCTCTTTCGTGAAGCAACTTAATGTGCATCCATTTCAGATGATATAATGAACTGCTAGCCCAAATTCCAAGTGATTATGCAGAAGCTGTAAACTGAAACTATTAAGTTTCTTTGAGTTTCGCACTCGTTTAAGTTGAAATTAAACCGACTTGATAATCCAATTTTGCCAAACTGACCCCAACGTACTGAAAATATTTTTGGCATACATACTTGGCAGAATTGAAATTTCCAGCAACTATAGTACATAGTTACTAGTGAAGAAAACAATGACACCTTAGTTCAAATTACCTGGATCTACAAACTAAACATGCAACGAGACAAAACTCTCGCATACTGAAGGAGAAATTAACTAATGAACCATGTTAGAGCAAAGACTCAACAGTTTGTATTTATTTATAACAAAACGTAAACAAGCCATGTGACTTGAATTAAGCTAAGACAGTCCATGTCATGGCAAAATTTGACAGATTTAAGACAGCATTGCTAAAGACTCCAACTCTTCTTCCTCACATCCTATGTAGTACTAAAATCTTATACAAAACATCTGCAGAACCATCTCCACCAAGCATGAAACTATCGTTCACCGAGACATCAATTGACTATGTGGTGGTAATACTTAAAAACAATATACAAACATTAAACAACAAATATGAAAATGTTTACTAAGAAAAACATAAAAGAGCTTACCGCAGGAGGATGAGTGAACAAGATTGCATTTTTCTCCTTTGTGTATGAGACCAGCTGCAATATCCCATTAACGATGACATACTTGCCAGAGTCAAAGATGAAACAGACTTGCGGAATGATCATTCGAACAAGGATACGCCATTAACTATTCAATCAGATTCTTACAGTCCTTTCCGAAAATTCATTCCTCAATTCTTCTGAACCAAGTCGTTCAAAGTTGTATCCGCTCAAAATTTCGTAAATATAGTTAACAAAACACACGACTTACGGAATATGGTGATTACGAAAAAAAAAATCACGATCAAACAATGTCAAGAACAGACAGCAGAACCCAGTTAGCACCTAACTTTAACCAATTATCTGAGATCAATTCCAAGAAAAAGGATATAATGCAATGCATCCAAGCAGGAAATCTCGGTTTTCCGGAAATTTCTTGTTGTAGAACTGAGCAAACAAAGCAATGATTATCACAGCGGTTCCAATCAGCAACTTCAAGTTACTCAGCCTCGTATTCTCCACATACCCGCGACTCTTAACAATCTACAAAACCATTTTAATTAAATTAATCCAATCACTAATCACTCCAAACAGCCTCATAATCCACAAATCACACAATAAATCAAGCAAAACAAAACTTCTGATAACCGCATGATCCAAATCTTTCAGAAATTGAGGAAATTGTGAGATTTTAAACTCAATCGGTAAACTGGTGAAATTAAATTTATGAAAACATTGGAGAAAAATCGACCGACCTCGGAGACAGACTCGTCGAGGAGGTGCTTGATGGAGCTGTGATCTGAGAGATTGACCTTCTTAGGGTTTTTGCTCTTGCTCTCTGCCTTCGTCTCCGACATTTTGGACTCTTGGGATTTCTTTCAATTTTCTTCAGTCTTGCAGCTGAGAATTTTGCATATCGCGGGGTTTCGGCTTTTTGGGCGATTGAACTGTTTCTGTGACTTCTCAGTGTCTTGACATCATTGTTCCAATCAAAGTCTGTCACGTGGACAAAGAGACATACACGTGGGATCTTTTTTCCATGTCACCCATTTGGAGGGAATTAGATCTACTTCGGAGCTTAGGCGATCTCTAACCGATGGCTGGCTAGATGATTCGTTTTAACCCTCTGGCTCTCCAAGATTCTCTAAGATATTAATATTTTAATAAACAGTATAGGACCATATTTGCCTCCGTCTCCAACCGAGGGTCAGAGGGCCAAACATAATTTATTATTTAAATTTAAAAACTACAACAACTTAAATTTAAAAACTACAACTAAAATTTAAAAACGACAAATTAAATTTAAAAACTACAAATGAAATTCAAAAACAACATTAACTTAAATTTAAAAACTACAACAACTTAAATTTAATATCTATAATCAACATCATCTTCATCATCCGCCATCGTAAGAGTATAGTCAGAGGTAAACAACTGTCGCTGGCTCATAATTTTTTTTTTCCTATTAAAATAGGTCTTACTCATTGGAGTGTAATTCGAAGTGTTTCTTTCCATATTCTTATCATCCATCTTTTCTTGCATTTGTTTGGCCCATTTTTCATGCCTACACTTCCTTTCTTCCGCCTCAAGAGCATTTTACTCCGCCAATAATCGCAATGAGGCTGCCACTTCATGTTGAGCGGCGTAATCATCATTTGCCTTACCCTTTCCTCCAACCTTCGTGCCTTTTTTCGTCCCATAACCCTAGGTATGAAACCTTCACCCGAAGACAGATTTTCTACCCTTGTTTGTTGAATGGTTGGAGATCCATCTTCATCCATATTTGCAGCTAAGGATGCAATTCCGAACACCGGCGTAGAAGCTCTCTATGGTGGATCTTCAAATAACATACACCCTTTACAAATTTCCCAACAACTATGAAACTGAAAGGGTTTCGAGCTGCTCTCCATATACAATTCCTCTGCTTGGCGTACCTAGAAAAAAATTAAAGGAAATTAGTTTATGAAATTAAATGTAATATAATTAAATATTTAAAATAAATTGTGAAAACACTTATTTCGTCGTAGTAATTAGCGTTGCTTTCATGTCTACTTGCAGCTGCTAACAATACTTGGTGCCATTTGTTCAAACTTGGCTGAAGATGTTTCTTTCATCTTGAAGAACAACTCTCGTGGTTTCAAATATTCACTGGAGTGGTGCCTTCATAGAACTCTAAGTATTTTTTTGACACACGAGTCCAAACACTGTCATTTGTTTGACAATTCCCCCTCACACTATCTTCCGACACCCATCCAAGCCCTACCTTCCATTATAAACGAGGCCATTTCAAAATTATTAATAAAAAAAAATTTTGAATCCAACGGTAACTGGCGCCAACTAGCAACGACTAGCTGACGTCAGCTAGCCGTTGGATTCAAAATTCTTTTAAGCTTTCTTGTCGGTTATAACCGACAGGAAAACTGATTTTTCTGGCTAGCCATCTCTGATTCCGTGGGGCCCTCTCAGTATCCACAACCCTCTGGCCTAGCCCTCGGTTAGAGACGGTTTTCAGGCTATTTTCGACCCTCTAGCCCTCTGGACCCTTCGGTTAGAGATGGCCTTAGTGTCCGGAGCCTTGGGGTCCATAAATCTGGATCACACATTTGTGTGTAAATGATATCGGAGTTGTTGGTTTGTGTACTGAGTCGGTGGAATGAGTTAATAAGAACTGTCGGATTCAATTTGTATGACCTAGGTTGTGAATCCAATTCCCATTTAGAGTTATATATTTTCTTGTTCCCAAATCCCAATTCACCGTGTAGCAAACTTGTATTTGACGAGTGTTTTACCTTTTGAACACGCGTCTAATATATATTAAGTAATTTTCATTTGCAATGGGGGGCTAAAGGGCTCAATATAGCCCACATTTAACAAACAACGCATCTTCAACGGTGAGCTAAATAGAATCTTGAAAAAGATTCCCGAGCTAAAAGCTGATGGGCAAACCAATTGTAATCCACTTGAAGCCTCAAGTAGAGATAGGCAAATACCCATTGGTTATGGGTAACTGCAGTTATCCTTCCATTTAAATTTGACGGTTACTTAGATTAATAAACGGTTATGGGTATAATTGTTGACCCGTGAAATTTAAATGGGCGGTTATGGGTATTACCCGCGGTTATAAACGGGTACCCATTTAACCGTTTATTTTAATATATGTAAAACTAAAAATAAATAAAAAATATTTGTTTCTAACTAGGTTTAGTATCCCGAGATATATTTGATTATAAAGGGCCATAATATATATATATATATATATATATATGTATATATATATGCACCTCACTTGAGAGAAAAATATAGTTGATAGAATGAGCTAATGTTTAATATATGTGATTGAATGTGCTAAAGCATTAGAGTGCTCGCCAGTTTTGTTTTGAAGTCTTTTAGAGTTTTGACCAATTCAAGATAATGATTACCTTGAGCATTTAGAAACATGTTATTATCAGATGATACGTACCTATATATATTATTAGAGTCGTTAGAGATTAAAGTGAAACGAGAACCATGTATTATTTTGTTTATTTTCTTCACTAGTATTAGATAAGAGAAATGAATATAGAGAGAGACAAATGAGAAAAACATGATTATTACTTTCTGCTTTTCATCTTTTTGTATTACCCATATGATACAAGCATACGTCTCTTTTAATGCTTGTAAAAGGCTTCCACACCAAAACAATAAAAACAAAACTTATACTATTTAAGCAATATAATTCTGACTTCTATTCTTCCACTTTCCACCCTTAGCCATATGTGGTTGTTTTCTTTATGTGGACATTCACACCAATTTCACAACAGAAATCATTACTTGAGTATTTATAGTCTTAACAACTACTAATATTAGTGAGAAACAATTCAAGAATCAATTACAAAAAACAAAAAGGCACAACTTTTTATTACTTGTAGGCCAAGTAACTCCATTATTTTTCTTAAAAAAGGCACAAGGTATGGAGAAATATCATCACAGTAATTCTCAAGCCTATCTTTTCTCTTTGTGCAGCTCCACCCCTCTCTCTCTCCTTCAGTTAAATTTAGGCTACAACACATTGTTAAACACGCTTCACTAAGGAACTGAATGCTTGTTTACGACAAAGCCGTTCACAATATTCATCAAGCAATCCAAGTAATCTATAAAACATGGTTTCAATTTTGATATTTTTTCAGCAATGATTGCATGAAACATTCACCATGAAGCATGAACTCTAATTTTACCTTTTTTTTTTTTTTTTTCAAATTATAGATTCAACTTAAATTTATTGTTCTTATAATTGTGGTGAAATGAATATGTGTGAATAAGAGAATAAGAAAAAATGGGATTTTTTAAACCCTACACGCATGGGAGTCGCAGCCTGAAGCCGCGCTACCCGAGCCACCAAGTCGTTCCTGCTCCAAAACTCTAAGGTCCAAAACAAAGCCATTTTGCATCACCTTTCTTACAGACATGGGCTACCTACCGTCCCACTCGGTTTTTTTTTTTTCTTTTGGGCCTTGTTTTTTTTTTTTTTTTGGCTCTCATGAAATAACAAGCCCATGGGTTAGGCCTTGTTTTTCACTTTTCCTTCTTAACCCAATAATTGGGTATATAATCTGTTAACCCATGTACTTCTCATTTGTTGCCTAGCAACCCAACAACAACTCCTTTGGGCCTGCAAGCCACGACAGCCCCATATTTTGAGTCGTCACTTATTATTTTCACACATAGGTCCCAAAGCTATTCCCGTTCACTACTTACATATATTGTGTTTGTTTGTAGGTATCATGAACCTAGAGTTCATACTTAAACTCGAACTTGAAGTTTTGAAAATAAGTGTCATAAAAATTCGAAGTTTCATAAAACAATACACCTGTAAAAATCCGGAGTTCTCGTAAGTGATTTGTTAGGATTACATGTAGATGATACTTTTAAAAACAACTGTAAAATTTAGTTTGTGCAAATTACTTTATTGTCCATAATTTTATTTTGTGATAGAAGACAAAAATGTTTTTTCACCCTCTTATAGTTGACAAAAAGAGTTTCATTAATATGTGGTTTAAATTAACTTCTTCCTTACAAATTTGTTATTTGTAAATAAACTAACTTGAAATAGGTCCAATTTTATGGAAAGAGATCATCTCCGGATCCCTTCCACCAAATCCACCCAATCAATCAATTCAGACCCTTGAAATTTGATCAAATGGCTACAAACAGGAGGCCCCTTTAAAAGTTATAATAACTTTAGCCGTTGGACTAAATTTCAAGGGTCTAAATTAAGTGATTTGGTGGATTTGGTGGAAGAGATCCAGAAAGGATCCCTTTTCCAATTTTATGGCCTAACAATTAGATTAGTCTAATTTTTAGTTATTCTTTTATTTAGGTCCATGAATAGGACTCCATATGTCAACACTTTTTGTTGTTAGGTTGATATTTTGCATTGTGATTACTATTTTGCTCTACTATAGCTATTCAATGGAAAAAGAAAAAAAAAGAAAATGATATGATCGGTACTTTGCTAGCAATTCTTTCTACATACAATCGCTAAAAAGATAGCGACTATTAAGGAAGAAAATCGCTATCTTCGTACCGATCACAACCTTTTCAATTTTTTTTCAGTATTTTTATTTTTATTTTTATTTTTTATTTTGTTAGCGTTTCTTTTATTTCTCTTACCATAACAAGAAGTTATCATATTCGTGTTTTTCAAAATATATTTTTTCTGTGCAAAATATATTATAATTCATTTTTAAATACTTGTAATCAATGATTTAAAATCTAAATTTAAAGATATTTTTCTATTTTTTTCACTTTAAGAATGAATAAAAAATAGTTTCAAGACCTAATAATCGGTAGGATCACATTCAAATGTCTTGTAATATTTTCCTTAACTTCAGTGCAAAATATTTCTTAAAGCTAAAAATTTCAATTTTTTTTTTTTTCACAAAAAATTGTATGTTATAAGTCAAAGTTAGAGTCATTATATTTGCATCACATATTTCCTAAAATTAATTTAGGACATTTCCAAAATTTTGAACACTTATAAATCTCTTGGGGGGGGGGGCCTCACTATTAGTTATATTATTTTTCTGTTTTTTTTAACTCAGGTACCCTATTAGTCAGCATAAACCCAGATTTCATCTGATCTTTTACAATCTTAACTACCTATCATATAAGTACTTTTACAGTCTAAACTACATGTCATATAAGTACTTTTACAGTCTAAACTACCTATCATATTATAATATTAGTCGGCATAAACTTAGATTTCAATGGATCTTTTATAATCTAAACTACCTATTATATAAGTACTTTTACAGTCAAAACTATCTGCCATATAAGTACTTGTACAAGCTAAACTACCTATCGTATTGTAACTACCTATCAGGGTGGAATGAGTAATTTTACATGACAAGATGTAGTCCTCCATCTTGGTAATGTTAAAAGCCCCTGAAGCTAATACAATCAATGTCAAAAGCCTCTTGAGCAATTACTTACGTAAGACAATCAATGTATAATGCTCGCGAATCATGTAACAAATACCAGCAATAATGAAGCTTACTGTTGTAAATGACTCAATGAAAACATGTAAAATTACTTGTAGTTCTCATAGCTTCTTGCGAATTCAAATTCAAATTTGGATACTAATCTGTAGGATTCACGAGGAAAATTCAAAACATGAGTTGAATAGAGTTTTTGATGAAACGACGAGATTTGATAAGTAACCTTTTTTTTTTTTTTTTTTTGTAATACAACAATATATTTTACACTAAAAATGATGATAGTTTTTTATGAAATGATGAGATTTGATGTGTAACTTAAAGTTCCATGTTAATTCTAGAAGAGTCATGATAAAACATTCAATGACAATCGGTGCAATTTTATTTTCAAATTATGGACACTTTAATTGCTTTACTTATTAGACCGTACCTATGACTGTGCAATACATTAGACTTATATCAAAACATACGGATCATGATCCTCTCTTGAGCAAAGGGTGAGGATCCTCTTGACCAAATTCATCGGGCCGTTGAAATTTTATCCAACGGCTACAAACAGGGGGCCTCTCTAAAAGTTATAATAATTGTAGTCATTAGATAAAATTTCAACAGCCTGATGGGCTTGGTCAGGAGGATCCTCACTAGGGATAGGCAAATACCCATTGGTTATGGGTAACTGCGGTTATCTGCCCATTTAAATTTCACGGTTACGGTTGTGGGGAACCGTTTAGATAAATAAATGGTTATGGGTATAATCATTTACCCGTGAAATTTAAATGGGCGGTTATGGGTATTACCCATGGTTATAAACGGATACCCATTTAAACGTTTATTTTAATATATGTAAAACAAAAAAAAAATTAGTTTCTAACTAAGTTTAGTATCCCGAGATATATTTGGTTATAAAGGGTCATATAATATAATATATATGCCTCACTTGAGAGAAAAATATAGTTAATAGAATATGCTAATATTTAATATATGTGATTGAATATGCTAAAGTATTAGTGTTCGACAGTTTTGTTTTGGAGTCTTTTGGAGCTTTGACCAATTCAAGATAATGATTACCTTGAGCATTTATAAACATATTATTATTAGATGATGCGTACCTATATATATATATATATACACACACATATTTAATTGGCCTCGAGTTTTCAATAAATATTTGACCCCAGAATTAGAAATCGATTAAATGGCTTGGATTGATGAACATATGTTTCTAAATAAAAATCCAAATATTTATCAAATTAGTGGACTGATGCGTAATTACATATATAAATATATATGTATACAAGAATATTAATTAACCTATAACCATGCATGATTCTTGTAATAGATTGACCGTCAAATAATTGAGAGACATCGCATATATTCATAAATAATTTTGCCGTTAATATAAAAATATATGTTAAATGTACTTATAACGGTATTTAATAGTTAGAAAAAAGAAAATTAAGACAAATTTCTTTTTAATTTTTAAGTTGTTAAAAAAAAAAGTAAATGGGTAAATGGGTATGCGTTTATGGGTATGGTTAACCGTTTATAAACGGTTATGGGTATGTGTATACATGTTTATGTAAATACCCAACGGAAAAACGGTTATGTGGGTAAAAGCTTAAACGGTTATGGGTAAATAATCGCAGTTACTCGACTGCCATAACCGTTGCCCATCCCTAGCCTTAAGCCACCACTATTCAAGGGACTGGCGCATGTGTTGTTGCGGTGGTGATAAACATCAAAATAATGGTTGATGACTTATGTGGCAATTTGACATTTTGCACAATATTTTGCTTCACCCAATTTGTTAAATAAAAATGTCATTTAATAATTTTTTTTTATCTTTTTATGGAGTCCATTCATTAAGGCAACCAATCAAATACTTTAAAAAACATAACATTTATTATATATTATATTAATCTATTAAAAAATCATTTAATAAATTTGACATATGCTGTCAAATTTGACAGCAAAAAGTTTTTCCTTCAAATGACTCAGCGTCGCATAAGAAATTGAAGGCTCAGTTAGAGAGGTTGCTGCCATTTTTTACTGTTGTATGCTTACGTGGCAGTTTTGACATATCCTTTGGAGATGCTCTGACACGCCTCGATCCTGATATTCCCCGAATACCAGGATAGACACGTGCTGACCGACACCCGAGAATGACGAAAGTCATTTATTGAATGCAAATACTGAGAAAAAGGAATAAATAAAAACTTATAAATATAATTATGAAGAATAAGCACTAAAGGAACGTGTTCAGAGCATACAACTAACTATAATACTAAAGGAAATAATATAAAATTGAATGAATAAAAGAATGGATCCTACACTGAGAGGACTCGAAGACGCCAATGCGGAAGTGCCTGGATGCAAGGTTTGTATGTCTCGATTCTAAGTCCTGAAGGGGGCGCAAAACAAATATGAGTGGACCAAATTGATATATATATATATATATATATATATATATAATAAAACAGTTATCAAAGTATTAACCCCCAGGTTTTATGAAAACACAATATATATCATGATAAACATAGGTTTTCTAAAACCTAGCATGTCGTGCAATGTCTCAAACCATAACTTGTATATATAATAATCACTAGTGAATGTCCAATAACCCTCAGGCCCTATGCCGACTCCCCGTTTCTGAGCAGACAGTCAGAGGAAAACACATTCTAAACCCCATGCCAGCTCCCTGTCCCTGTGCTAAATAGCCAGAGGAAACACACTTCAAACCCTATGCCAACACCAAATAATCTCCCGGAACGAACCAGAATCTATCCCCACGTCTCGTAGTGGAAAGGACCACTAGGTAAGTACAAAACCAGTGAACATACATATATGGAAAAATAACTTCATGGTATAAAGTCATCCAGTGAACATACATATATGGAAAAATAACTTCATGGTATAAAGTCATCCATCATCTATACTATAAAAAGGTGTTCTAAACATGTTCTAAATATCATATCCTCATTCATCGAATATTCTATAAGAACACGGGTTATAAGAAAAATAGTAGTAATTCAAAATAGCCTCAATAAACATGTTATCTCATAAAACGTTTCATAGAACATAATTGTTAAATCATGCTTTTCATGTATGCATTTCTACTAATAAAACATGCATTTTTAGAAGGGGTCCACTCATCGTACACCGTTGGTGCAAAGCCATACCAAAAAGGAATAATAGAATCACTGTTACTAATTGCACCTATTCACACAAAGGGTATATTCAGTCAAACTATACTCAAACAAATTAATTTGGAAAAACGGGCATCGAAAACAGGTACAGGATGTCGAAATTAGTTTATGAGGGTTTCAGACGAAAACTCGAAAAGTCAACCCAAAAAGTCAACGTTGACCATTGACCGGTCAAAGTTAAAGTCAATGCTGGCCATTGATCGAGTTAACGGTCAGACCGGATCAAAGGTATTGGGTTGGACCGATTTGGATCTAAGGGTTCAAAAGGTTTGGGCTTTAGGGATATGGGTTTAGGGTGTAGGGAATTAGGTAGGATGGGTTAGTGGGCTTAGGAAATGGGTTTTGGGAAGTGGGCTTAGGGTTTTAGGTGGGCTGGGTTTAGCTTTAGGAATTAGGCTTAGGGCTTTAAGGTGAACGGACCTAAGGCTCGACTTTTAATCAGCCCAAGGGCCTTAGCTTAAATAGGATTTTGGGTTGAGTTTTAGAAATAGGAAATTGGGTTGGGTTTAGGTTTCTAGGTAAAAGGGTTTAGGTTGGTTCCGAGTTGGGTCTAAAGGCCCATGGGTTTGGGTTCTCAAGGGTTTTGGGATGAGTTCAAAGGGTTAAAGGGTTGGGCTCGGCAAGAAAAGCCTAAACGCCAAGTGTGGTTGCTGCTCACCAGAGCTAAACGGAAGGGAAGGCTGGATTTATACCGGAAAGCTGAACAAACTTTAAACGTTAATAACTTTGTCAAAACTTAACGAAATCGAGTGATTCAAAAACAGAAATCATAGTTCTCGATGAAACGAAGATAATGGTACCTTGCACGACGTCTAACTCATCGTGGTTTGGCTGGAAAATGTCTCGAAAGTCACTGAGGTCGCCGGAAACTAGGTAAGATTCAAATGGATATAACTTCTTCAATACCCCATGAAATTAGGTGAAACAAAAAGGAAAGTTGTAGTATTTGACGAGATGAAGAGATTGATACCTTGCATGTTGGCCAACTCACCGTGGTTTGGCCAAAAATTGCCTCGAAAGGGGAGGTGCTAGCCGGAAAACTGAGGAAATGTCTCCAAGGTGGTTTCTTCATGGTTTGATGTCTAAAACGTGTACAAAAGTTTAGTCAACAACTAACGAAGAGGGAAAGATTAATTCAAAGGTCTAGAACCTTACTCTCACGCGGGGTAATCGATAACCAGTGTCGAACAAGGCAACTTAGCCGCGGTAAAGCAATTGCAGAGTTGAGAGATTGAAGTGAAAAAGTCTAATAAGAGGGATGAGGGACATCCTACAGGTAAAGGTGGCATCTGGTGGTCATCTCCAAAGCACCATCTCGGTGCTAGCCATGAAAGAAGGGAGAGAAGAGACTTGCGAGAGGGAGAGAACTGAGATAGAGAAAAGAGATAGAGTTGTGAGGAGTGAGGGAAAGAGAGAACTCGGGGAGAGAAGAGTGAGGACGAGAGAAAGGAGAGGGGATCGGGGAGAAACAAATCAGGGGTAGGCCCCTTGGGCACACCAATTAAGACCCAAAAACTAATTTTTAAAAGGAAAATATCCCCCCAAACTTTGTGAAAATACAAAAATACCCTTTTTGTTCCATAAATCTCGGGACAGGTTGTTACATGCTCTAAGGGTTACAATGATAAAGGGTGATGCATCCCACCATTTATCACACATACTCAGCTTTGAAGCCATATGATGTTTCACACACTTGGAATTGGACCAGTCCATATCAAAAGGTAGCTAATGTCTGTGATGACGTCAAGTAGTTGTTGGATTTTTTTTAGAAGTAAAAACTACTGGATCAGGTTTGGTGATTTAAAAAAAAAAAATAAAGTCATATATAATAGGAAAAAATATCGCGAAATCTAATATTTGTATAACATGTTTGGAGGGGATGAATACGGCTACCATAAAAATTTTAATTATAGCCATGCACTATTCATTTTAAACTATATTTTAAGTGCGCTACATTTAGGAATGGAGGCTAAATTTGGCACAAGCATTAGAAATGGTGACATCATTTGGACAATATCTTTATGCGAGATAGAATCTATCTTAATTAGGATAGTTTATTAACGTTTATAAAACAGTTATTCGTTTCACCAAAGCTCGTGCAAAATGCATTTAATACCAACCAAGACCCCACCACATCTACCATCTTGATCACCACCACCCATCATTGTCGTCATACCACCACCATCCCCTACTATTACCATCGTCAACACCAACCTCAGCCTAACCACCATCTTTGCCACCATTTTAAAATTCATCTTACAAAACATTATCACCAAACATAAACTAAGTATAAAATTTGAGATAAGAATTGATTGAAATTCAAAGCTCAAACTTTTTATTAGTTTAGACGGTGGGACACCCTATCAAATTAGACGTGCAAAAATGAAAGTGAGTCCCAACATTTAATTAAATAAAAGTGCTAGAGAATATCTAAATGACATCACTTTCACAAAGCAATCATCCAACTATATAAAGCTATGTGAGGACACCACGTTGTAAGATAAAAGAAACAAATATTTAGTATTTAATATTTAGGATATTTTATAACAAAAATATAAAAAAGAAAGAAATCAGAAAGCTTACAAATAGAAGGAGTAATGAAATGAAATCAGATTAACTAGTTCGTTAGTCAATATAATATTTAAGTATTTGATCCCATTTTTTATAAATACACGTGTTCAATTATTTACATGTAAGCAAACTGCACAAAAAATTAAAGAGTGAATCAATTATTTTACATATATATATTTTTAACAAACGATATTATTTACTAGCTGAAAGGAGGTGAGCTTAACTTCACAATGAGATAACAATAATGTAGTTCAAATTTGTCTTTAACGATAATCAAACCTAAAACTTTTAACTTACAAGTGAAAACTAAACTGTAGTATTAAGTGACTATACATATTTTAATAAACGCACTAAATTCAATAATTAAAATAATTACCGTTCATGTATAATTTGCAAAGTGATAAAATAATAAAAAGGTTACAAGTGGCAGCTTCTACAGAATTGGGTTCGCTACATGGACCCATGTTAGGACGAGCTTCATTTGGTTCTTGTCTTTCAACTTGGTCGCACAGTCCCGGTTTATGAGAGATTTTTTAATGTGATCGAATCATAAAATGGTACATCATATATTATTATATAAATGGTAGAACATGTCTATTAAAAATCTAATAACTTAAAAAAAAATTTCTCATATTATATGAAAATATCAAATATGTAATATACTACCTGTATTCTAGTCACATTAAAAAATTTATCCCAATTTAAGACATCGAGCTGTGGACCTTTAACAAAAGCCCAACAAGTTTACATTTTGCACACACAACTTGCACTTAATTTTAATTTGAGTCATTTCGTTGTCGCCCTATTAAAATTTGGTGGTCCAAAAATCTTGGGTTGAGGATGAATAAGATAGGACTTCAACGAGTTTACGGGTGACTGAGTCATTCCGGTAGCCGGTGGCCTATCAAGTTTGACTATATTGACCCTTGTGTAGATAAAATTGTTCCAGAAGCTGGTATAAAATTACGGTTTAATATTGTTCTTTTTCACTTGTAAAGAGAAGATTTATGGTTCAATTTCTATCAATGGTACGTGTCATATTTACTATGACTAACTCACTATGTGATTTAGTTGAAACTCTATAATATCGTTGTATTACAAACAAAAAACATTGTACACTATAAGAAACGTAAGTCGCCACTGGCCAATAAAACGCACCGTGTGTACAAATACCCTTAATTTATTGGAAAAATATCAGTAATAGTTGGAAATCTTGCCCATCTCACTCAAGGAAGTGTTTGTTTCCATATCTTGGGTGCTTGCTCCGATTGTCGACCCACCATGCCAGCATCGTTGTTTTTTGGCCTTTGGTTGCCCAAAATTGAAACCAAGTCCTCCCCAATAAACGAGAAGAGAGTCATAGAGAGTGAGAAGAGGGAGGAAGATGACAAGAAAAAACAAGAAAGAAAGTTAACTAATTATTAACCGTTCGATTTTCGATTCAACATACAAGATTGAAGGATTCGGATTGAAGATCCTATTCCCACTAGAACTATACTTCGTTGCTAAAAGAGAGCAATAAGTGATGCTGAAAAACAAACAAATGGACATGTGTTTGAATAATTAAAAACTATGATTGGGCACTTATTCATTTATAATTCGATTTCAGCATGACTCGTTACTTCTCTCCGAGCAGCGAAGCATGATTCTTCCCACCATATAGATACATGATAAGATTTGTGCTAAAATCTTCTTTCTCTTAGTGTACATAATATCGTTTGTTTGAGGAAAAAAAAAAAAGATTTGTGCTACAAATAATTGTATATTTTAAGTAGTAAAACAAATGGAGTTTTAACGAAATACTCCCGATACTGTTTACTTTTAACGAAAAACCACATTTTTACATTTATGTAGTACTATTCATTACACCTTTATTGATCTTTTTTAATTAAATTTTTTTTTTTTTTAATTTTTCATTAATTTTCCTTGAAACAAAATATGAGCCCTATAAATATTATCTTCATATGTTCCATTGCTAAAGTAAAGCATATAACAAAAGGCAAATTTGATCCTCGACAAGCAAAAAGGGCAAAACGCAGTCGTCTCAAATGATTGTGAGTCTGAGAGGCGAAACTCCAGCGATTTGTTACCTTCATCCATTTCTTGGCGACTTCACTTTCTCTTTCGGCTGCCTTGAGTCGTTAAGAACCCACCATAGTAAAGATCTCCAAACCACGTTCTTCCGCCCCCAACCCCCTTCTCTCTCTCCTCTCCCGCTCCGTTGACCTAGAACATCCGCCCGGAGAACACCAAATCACTATCTCCAAGTCCCAGATCCGTTCGTCTCCAGCCCCAATTCCACAAGTCAAAGGTCAGATCTTTCACCCCAATCGCAGTGTCTTCCCCAATCGATATGCTTTCTAGGGTTATTACTAGTACTGTTTTATGCAGTTAAGTACTGTTAATCCTTCGTCGTTTGATGGTTTTCGTGTTATTTTTTGTGTCAGATCTGAGAAGATCCAGTTCAGGTTCTGGTTGACTGATTGATTGATAATTATTTGCTGCATCCTGTTGGGGGTTTTGGTTTTCGGGGGTTCTGGAACGCTTTGGCCACTGTTTGTAGATCTGGGTTTAATAGTATTCGTCCTTCTGTTGCTTGATTTGGTAAATTGGAAATGTCGATTTTACCGAAGGGGGATTCGATTGAAATCCGAGAGGTGTGGAACGATAATCTCGATGAAGAGTTTGCTCTGATTCGTGATATTGTTTTGAAGTATCCGTATGTGGCTATGGATACTGAGTTTCCGGGCGTGGTTCTTCGCCCGGTGGGGGATTTTAAGAACATCAATGAGTTTAACTACAAGACTCTGAAGGACAATGTTGATATGTTGAAATTGATTCAGTTGGGTCTCACTTTCTTTGATGAGAACGGCAACCTTCCCACTCTGTCGACCGAGAACCAGTACATTTGGCAATTTAACTTTCGCGAGTTCAACGTGAGCGAAGACATATATGCGAGCGATTCGATTGAGTTGTTGCGTCAGTGTGGGATTGATTTCAAGAAGAACAATGAGAAGGGGATTGATGTGAATCGGTTCGGCGAGCTTTTGATGTCTTCAGGGCTTGTATTGAGCGACAATGTGTATTGGGTTACGTTCCATAGTGGGTACGACTTTGGATACTTGCTTAAGTTGTTGACTTGTCGGAGTTTGCCTGACACCCAGACGGAGTTCTTTAATCTGATCAAGGTTTATTTCCCAGTGTTGTATGATATCAAGCATCTGATGAAGTTCTGCAACAGCCTTCACGGTGGCTTAAACAAGCTTGCAGAACTGTTGGAAGTGGAACGAGTTGGTGTGTGCCATCAAGCAGGCTCCGACAGTCTGCTTACAGCATGTACATTTAGGAAGTTGAGGGATACTTTCTTCAGTGGCTCAGCGGAGAAGTACTCCGGTGTGTTGTATGGTCTCGGCGTTGAGAGTGGACAGAGTAGCTAATTGAAAGAAAGTAGTTGTCGAAAGATTGATGAATATTTGTAGACTATTTAAGTGCGAGACACGTAGTTTCGCTGTACACTTCGCAAAAGAATTGTTGTTGTAGTTTTAACTTCTGCTCTTTGCTTTGCTTGTTACTGAAACCTTAACTGGTTCTCTGCAGCTTTGAGTTTCTTGTATATTATTGCAGTTAGTGTTTCAATAAAAGTTTATGAAGTTTCCCTTCTCCTCGCTACATTTACTTTCGAGCTCCATCGTAACATATTGTATGAAAGTTGCAGTTCTTTGGTTGCTTACACATATACAGGATGTTGTTTTTCGATCAATCGTCACTAGTTCTGCATCAGCGTTCGTGGTTCTTGTCCAAGCGATGTTTATTGTACACAGTGTTGTTGTTTTGCAGTTGGAGATTCTTTCCTTTCATTTGCCGAAGATTGTTCTGTCAAGCCATTTCGTTTCATGCGTGTCATTTTCTTCAGTGTTAGTGACAGTGGGCGGGAATGGGAAGAAGCCTGCAGATACAGCGTGCTTGCGAAAGGAACCAGCTCGAACATCGACTCTCGGCGTCGGCTGTGCTATTTTTTACTTGTCATCTAAGTAATCGCAGGGTGTTTGAGTTGATATTCTTGGTGCATTTTCAAGGAAGATTTTTATTTTCATGCCTAAGATTGGCATCTTAACTTCCAAAGTTCCAAACAACTCAAGATTTCAGGACTTTGTATATATCAACAAGACTACCTTTTCACATTTCGTTAGTAATATGTAATAATGCTAGTTATATCATATTTGATCGAAACATTTTAGAATCTGGGAGTATTTATCAAATGTAGCAAAAAATTAACTCTTAATTTTAAAAATGTCATTTTTTATAAAAAATTTCAAATATATTCAAGATTTCGCTTAGATAGACACAAATACCCTTAAATTTAACAATTAAATAAATTAAAAGCTTTTTAGCTATTATTGCCTCAAGCTCCGGTCCAACTTCACCTTCGCTTCTACACTCCACCACCACAACCTTATCCCCTTCGACCCCCTCATCACTGACATTGAGCGCCGATGCGGTTATCGCAAGTGGGAGCATCATAATTTCAATCATGCCTTCAACGCTTTTTTTCTTACTAATATCATTTTTAGTTTTAAATATAAAAAACAAAGTTAATCCACATATCGTTATATGATTGTATTTGTGAGACCCATGTGACGCCACATCATCACACTAACAAAGCAATTGACATATTTTTCATAAAAAAAACTAAAATGATCACGATCGACAAATTCAAATAAAGATTAAAATGATTCACGATAGACAAATTCAATAACACTACTATTGATTATCATTAATAGTTAAGGACCAGATTAAAGAGTTATGTCAATATCACAAATCATTTTGGCTAAAACGCCTATAATTTATTTGATTGTTAAATTTGAGGGTATTTGTGTCTATTTAGGTGGAATTTTAGATATATTTGACATATTTTATACAAGTGACATTTTTAAAATTAAGGGTTACTTTTTGGCTATATTTGATAAATACTCAGAATATAATCTGGCACTCAAATCTAATGTTAGTCTTATCGCATTTTATCTTTAGTATGAGATGTGATCCCTTTTGTGATATCCCGTCCCCAAAATTATTATTTTTATTTTATTCTTGACGTATTTCAAAGATTTGATTGGAACTAGTTCGTTAATTCTCCAAATTTGAGAAAAACAAAGTGAGGGGTACTTTAGTCAATTCAAATTTTCTCGACCTTTTTGGTCAACTCTTGAATTGGATAGGTAGAGTTCGATTCCATGAGCGCGTATGCATAAACGGACCTTATTTCCGAGTCAGAATGGAGAAGTTAGAGTCGTTTGAAGTTGGTGGCATTTTGGTAATTTTACCAAAATGCTATAAATAGAGTGAAACCTCTAGAAAAGGGAGAGATTTGGACCGATTAACCCACAAACTTGACCCGCTTGTATCTTCTTCATCCGAGCTCCGTTTTGGGTGATCTTGGTGTCCATGGGAAGCTCTTGACGAACCCTACATCTCTATGGTGTTAGATTTTCCAATTTCTTTTCCATATTTGCAGTTCGAAGCCACAAAGCCCACAACTTTTTCGGTGGTTTTATCATTTTTCCCGTGATTCTGGCAACCCTTTCCTTCGAGTGAGGTATGAAACTTCATCTACTCTTCATAATCTTCAAGTTGGTTTGCTTAGTTTGTGCTTTCGTATTCATTTTAGAGTTGGGTGTTTAGAACCTTAGAAATCCGGTTCTTCTCCGGTGAATTTGGACGGTTTCCGGTTAGAAATTACCGTCAGCCTAGTTGTGAAAAGTGTTTCCCTTGTTGAGCTCTAGCTACCACATAAATTTGAGCTCATCTAGTTAATGTTGAAAATTCGGGGTTTCTAAACCATCCATCTTGACTACCACCGTGTGTGGCGGTATGTGGGATCATTCATGAGTGTTGTCTAGGTTCCAAATACCTTTTAGCGACCAAGTGAACCTATATGAAGCTCGGTTTCCCAAAATTCAATTGTTTGGTGTGGTGATCAATTTGGACCATCACTTGTTTATGTGATTGACGATAATCCAACCGTTAGATCATAATGAAATTTTAGTATGTTATTCTAGAAACATAATGTGGACTTTCGGAAGTTATGGATCATAAATCTGATGTGCGGATCTTCAAGATCAAATTACGTAGAGTGGTGGACCCTATCGTTGACCGAGAGTTGTATTGTTGTCAACATGTCTCGTTACGTTCTAAATAATAAAATTAGTATCATGGGAGACTTAAGTGAAGTCTAGTGGCCTACATTGGTTAGAGAGTGACTTAACATATGTGATATGGTTATTACCTTGATTTCTTATATTGGTATCATCTGTGAATATGACTTGGTTTTATAATGTGATTTCTATTGAAATGTGATTATATATATATATATATATTTATGTATGTATATATTTAGCCATAGACCTATGTTTATTAAACATGATTTAGCTTGTGTACTGATGATGATCGTGATATGTGTTTTAACGTGCATATTTGAAAGGTGGTTGATTTGCATAGATGGTATGATATGATGAAATGAGAGTGACTTTAATATACGTGAATATGAATTGGTTTTATAATTATGTTTCCTATAAATTGTTAATTTTTATATTTAGCCATCGAGGTAGTTTTATGAAGTGGAATTTGACGTGCATATTGGAAATATGGTTTGTTTTGTATGATTGGCTTGATTTGATGAAAGGTGAGGGCTAGTGATGGACCGTTAACCCATTGTCATGGGGTTTGTTGCTTCGAAATGTGTTTCAGGCCTCGTTTCATTATTTCATTTCTTGTTTCATTGAGCCTTTCTAACTTGAGTAACTTGATTCATGTGTTGTTTTATTGATTGGTTGTTATACATTGTACTCTGCAATTCCGTTGAGTGATGGTCCGGAATCCTCCCTACTCCACTCCATGATTCCGTTGAGTGATGGACCATAATCTTTCTTACTCCACGATTCCGATGAGTGATGGTCCGAGATCGTATCCACCTTGGGTTTCATTGAGTTTGGATTGAGATGACTTCAAAGATGTAGGCTTCGGCCGAACTGTATCGCTCTAACCTTACTTTTCATTGTGTGTATGATAATATGGTTGTGATATGTTGTGATTGTTCCAGGCAAACCGTTGGATGTTTGGGTGACTCCCTTAGAGTTTTCAAAAGTTTGGTATTGATTTCTTATGAATGATTTATATTCAAGGTTTATAATTTGTGATTGATGACTGGTTTTATTATTGTATCACATGCTTATATTATTGTCACTCACTTGAGCCTCGCAGCTTATGTGAATACCTGATTTGCCAGTGCACCAATCCCATAATGTAGGCATTGACTTTACATATGACATGTCTGGGTAGATTATGAGAAACCGCTTGATATTTTGGTTCCGTTTAGTGGTCCAGAACCCGATGTTGTTAGATTCCATTGAGTGGTCCGTAATCCTTACTCTTGTTCATTCCGTAGAGGTGATCTTAGAATCCTAAATTCGAGTGGATGGGAATTACCCACAATAGATATTGTGAAAATAAATTAGAATTACCATGTTTATTACTCATAATCCAAGTGGGGAATAATATAGAGTTTCTTGGTTAATTTGTGAAATGTTTTGTTATCGCATTGCTTGATGAACGTGATTAAATGCTAAGATTGTACATCTTGATTCACGAATTGATTAATTGACGGGATTGTGGAGTGATGTTGGATATGAGTGTTGTTATTATGATCATTTTAGTTGATTAATATTTATGGAGAATAATGTTATGCTTTGTTAATTCTTTAATATGTTACACGTTATGAAATGTGATTTTATGTGGGATCGTGATGATTTATGTGATGGATGAAGTGGAAATGTTATTCGTCTTGTGGAATTATTATGTTGGATATTATTGTTATTGTTATGACTGACTTGTTGATAAATATTGCGAGAGAATATGATTGTGCTTCGTCGTTTGTTCTTTGAAAGATTGCATGATATTCATTGTGATATTTTGTTGGGACATAATGACTTATGTGATGAATATTCGAATGAACTGAAGTAATGAACTACGAATGACTTGATCCCTATTTAGGGTATGTAGGCAATTTAACGAGTTTGTTAGATGCAGCCATAAAGTCTACGAAGAATAATTGTGCAGTCGGATCTTAAGTTATGTTTTACCTTTTTTCGGAGGCGAGGTATGTAAGAGATGAGTATTTGGTGACGTTACGTGTCAATCATGAACGTTTGTTAGGATCGAGGCGTGATCCCGTTTGTTTGGTACTTACCCTCCCATGTTTCATATATTTTATAGGCGGACTCACATAAATTTTTTTTCGTATTAATATTATTTCATGTGATAAACACATATTATATCACAACAATTAATAATTTAAATATGATATCCGACGTAATTGCATATTTGAACAACATTTGGATAAGGTAACCATCGCCATAAATAATTAGGTTTTATATTGTTGAAAATTAGTTTTTCCATTTCCTATACTTCTTCAAAACTGTCACAAAGATTCTCTCTCGAATTAAATTTTGTGCCGGCGTAGGTTGACATCAGGTAGGAGGAACGAGTTAAATACCAACATTACCATAAAAAACGCAAAACAAAAATTTTAAAAACGAGAAAAACACCCTGGCTCTTGTTTTTGAATTCAAAAACAAAAATAATAAGAATCTAAAAATTGGTCATTGGAAATTGAAGTCGAACTTAAAAAATCCCAATAAAAAAAAGGTTGAAATCAAAATTGTTCTTCCCCAAAATACTAAAATTCCAATCGAGCCCCGGACTGAGAGAACGTGGCGAAGCGCTTTTTCAAAAAGTTGCACGCACGTCGAACTTGGTCTCCTCTTCCTTCTCCGTCACCCCATTTCCTCTCTCTCTCTCTCTCTCTCTCTCTCTCTCTCTCTCCCCCCAAAGCACACGGCGGAGCTAATCGACGGTGAGCATCACCACCGTGCACCACCAGGTGATTTTATCATTCCCTCCGCCCTCTCTCTCATTTCAGTTTTTAGAATACACATTACATAATACAACCAGTGATTCGGATCCAAAACCCACGAACCCATCAAAGATCCGATTAGATCCGGATCTCGCACCCCTCATGCCTCGCAAACCCAATTTCCTAAGGTTTCTCTCCGTCCTCCTCCTCCTCCTCGCACTCTGCCATGCCGATCCGGTCAGTTCCGATTGCCCCAAAACCAGCCCCGTCGTCAACTCGGAATCCGAATTCAAAATGCTCCAGCACCAGCTCCGCGGATCGATTCGTATAATCGATGATTGCTCCTTCAAGGTCTCAGATTTCGACATGCTCCCCGGCTCCGACGTCCACTGGTGGGCCGCCGCCGGCCCTGATTTTACTAATTTGACCGCCGGCTTCGTCGTCTCCGATCAGAAGCTCAACGAGACGTACAAAAGCGACAGCTTTATCGTGCGCTTGAAGGACAATGTCACCTGGGATCAGATCCAAGTCCTCGCCGTGTGGGACCTCCCCACCGCCTCCGACTTCGGGCACGTAATTCTCGGGGATTTCAAAAACGGGTCGTCTGGTTCGGCTCCTTCCCCGTCGCCGTCTAGTGGAACCAATTCAGGGAACGAAACGGGTCGTGTTCGGATTCATACTGAGCCGACTATGCTGGAAAATTGCAAGGTTTTGTCGAAGAATTATAGGGTTCGATGGACGTTGAGTGCTGAAGAGAATCTGATCGATATCGGATTGGAGGCCGCCACCGGGACCATGAATTACATGGCTTTCGGGTGGGCCAACCCGAATTCGACTTCCGAGCTCATGCTCGGAGCTGATGTCGCCGTCGCGGGGTTCAAAGAGGATGGCATGGCGTTTGTGAACGATTTTTACATCACAAAGTACAGTGAGTGCACCTTGTACAAGGACGGCGAGGTGAAGGGGGTTTGCCCCGATACCAGATACGAAGGGTCCGGCCCGAATGGTGGCGAGGTGAACAATACCAAATTGGTTTACGGGCAGAGGAGGGATGCCGTGTCGTTTATTAGGTACCAGAGGCCGTTGGTTTCCAATGACAAGAAGTACGATTTGGCGGTGAATTATACGGAGAAGATGAAGGTCATTTGGGCATTAGGGCCGATTAGGCCACCAGATCTTCTTCAGCCGTACTATCTTCCCCAGAACCATGGTGGACCGAAGAGTGTGGTTTTCGGTCATTTGGTGCTGAATGTTTCTGAAAATGTGAATGACTGTTTGGGCCCTTTAGATGCAGATGAAAAGGAGGATCAGCATCTGATTATTGCCGATGCCAAGGCCCCGCTCGTAGTTACTTCCGGCCCAGCGTTACATTATCCAGACCCGCCAAACCCTTCAAAGGTTTTGTACATTAACAAGAAAGAGGCTCCGATGTTGAGAGTGGAAAGAGGGGTGCCCGTCAAGTTTTCAATACAAGCAGGGCATGATGTCGCGATGTACATCACTTCCGACCCACTTGGTGGGAATGCTACACTAAGGAATTCTACCGAGACTATTTATGCAGGAGGGCCTGAAGCTCAAGGAGTTCAAGCCAAACCTATGGAATTGGTTTGGGCACCGGATAGGAATACCCCGGACCAAGTATACTATCAATCTCTTTATGAGCAGAAAATGGGTTGGAAAGTGCAGGTGGTTGACGGAGGTCTGCCTGATATGTATAATAACAGTGTCGTTTTGGATGATCAGCAAGTTACCTTGTTTTGGACATTGTCAGAACACTCAATATCTATTGCAGTTCGTGGTGAGAAGAAGAGCGGTTTTTTGGCAATAGGGTTTGGCAGAGGAATGGTGAACAGCTATTCCTATGTGGGTTGGATTGATAATATTGGTAAAGGGCGGGTAAACACTTACTGGATTGATGGAAGGGATGCTTCGAGTATACATCCAACAACTGAGAATTTGACTTATGTGAGGTGCAAGTCAGAAAATGGCATCATTACATTCGAGTTCAGTCGTCCTTTGAAACCGTTGTGTGGTAAGAGTGATAAACCGGAGTGTAAAAACATAATTGATCCCACTACTCCGCTTAAAGTTGTTTGGGCAATGGGTACTGCATGGACAGATGAGAATCTAAGTGAACAAAACATGCATTTTGTTACGAGCAGTAGGCCTATTAGGGTGCTGCTTATGCGTGGTTCTGCAGAGGCAGAGCAGGATTTACAGCCGGTATTAGCTGTACATGGATTTATGATGTTTCTTGCTTGGGGTATCTTGCTTCCTGGTGGAATACTGTCGGCTAGATACTTGAAACATGTTAAGGGTGATGGTTGGTTCAAGCTTCATGTTTACTTGCAGTACTCAGGTTTGGCAATCATCCTACTTGCTGTTCTTTTTGCTGTTGCTGAGCTTAGGGGTTTCTTTGTCAGCTCATTACATGTTAAGTTTGGGATGGCTGCGTTGTTTTTGGTCTGTATACAACCTGTGAATGCATACGTAAGGCCCAAAAGACCGGCTCATGGAGAGGAGGTTTCCTCTAAAAGGATTCTCTGGGAGTACTTTCATGTGATCGGTGGGAGATGCGCCTTTGTTTTAGGAATTGCAGCACTTTTCAGTGGAATGAAGCATTTAGGAGATAGATATGACGCCGAAAATGTTCACGGACTTACTTGGGCGTTGATAATTTGGTTCTTGATGGGTGCATTGATCGTTTTGTATCTGGAATACCGTGAAAAACAACAAAGGAGGGATAGAAGTTTTGGAAGAAGCAATTGGGTGCTGGGGAACCTTGAGGAAGATGACTCTGTTGATCTGTTGAGCCCGAACGGAATACACTTAGAGAAAGATTCGCAAACATCAGGAAGAATGGAAGTTCAATTAGAGCCTCTGAACAGATAGATAGGTAGATATTGTTGTTCTTTGATAAGAATTACTCTTTTTCACCAATTTTGAGAGTGTTCTCACATCATATGGGGAATCGAAGGCCTGTTTTCGCGCTGATCACCTTATTCGGCTGCAAGCATTCATCCCGAAGAAGGATATTCACCCCATGGGATGCAGTTTGTATACTTTATACATCTTTTTACTCAGTGGAAGGTTATATCATACCCATCATTTTATTATGTTGCCTTCTTATCAAACAAG